>NW_022144587.1:0-67803 GCF_007565055.1 Rhinopithecus roxellana
AAACTGCATTGCCATGAGTAAATGCAACTCCCCGAACAAAAAGTTACAACACGTTTCTCTTCAGTGTATCGTTTCTTAACACAGTTTTAATCTGACTCGTTATTTTTCTTAGCAGAATGAAGCTTACCATGTCAAAGTAAATATCCTCAGATGAAAACTAGAAAGAAGCTTTCGTAGAAACTTCTTGGTGATGTGTGACTTCATCTCACAGAGTTACATTTATGTTTCGTGGAGCAGTCCATTAAACACTGTCTTGAGGAACCTGAGAAGGGCTTCTTAGATCGCATTGAGGCCTTCGCTGATAAAGGAAATTCATCCGTTCAAACGTGAAAGAATTTTCGGAGAAACGTCTTTCTGATATGTGAGTTCATCTAACAGACTTATAACTTAGACTTCAGGAAGCAGTTTGCTAAAACACTTTTCGTGGAATCTGAAAGTGATAATTGGGAGATCATAGGGGCCCATGTTGACAAAGGAAATACCATGACATAATAACTAGAGAGAAGCCTTCTGAGAGATTGCTTTCTGATGTGTGACTTCATCACACAGAGTTCCACCCTTCCCTTCCTGGAACAGTTTTCTAACACTGTTCTCGCGGATTTTGCAGAGGTATATTTGGGAGCTCATTGAGGGCTATGGTGAAAAAGGAAATATCCTCAGATCAGAACTGGAAAGAAGCCTTCTGAGAAATTGCATTTCCATGAGTGAATGCAACTCACAGAGTTACACGTATCTCTTCAGTGATCAGTTTGCTAACTAAGTTTTCTGGAAATCTGCAATGGGATACCTCTTATCGCAATGAAGCTTACGGTGAGAAAGGAAATATCCTCAAATGAAAACTAGAAAGAAGCTTTCCTAGAAACTTCTTGTTGATGTGTGAATATATCTAACACAGTTGAACTTATGTTTCGTGGAGCAGGCCACTAACACTGTCTTTGATGAACCTGAGGAGGGCTTCTTTGGATAGCATTGAGGCCTACGCTGATAAGGAAATTCATCCGTTGAAAACGTGAAGAAGCTTCTGAGAAACTTCTTTCTGATCTGTGAGTTCATCTCACAGACTTATAACTTAGACTTCAGGAAGCAGTTTGGGAACACTCTTTTCGTGGAATCTGGAAAGTGATATTGGGGAGACCATAGGGGAACCATGGTGAAAAAGGAAATATCCTCACATAATAACTAGAGAGAAGCTTTCTGAGAGATGCTTTCTGATGTGTGACTTCATCACACAGAGTTCCACCCTTCCCTTCTTGGAACAGTTTTCTAACACTGTTGTCGTGGATTCTGCTAATTCATAATTGGGAGCTCTTTGCGGGCTATGGTGAAAAAGGAAATATCCTACATAATGACTAAAGAGAAGCTTTCTGAGAAACTGCTATGCCATGTGTGAATGCAAGTCACAGAGTTACACGTTTCTCTTCACTGACCAGTTTTTTAACACAGTTTTCTGGAAATCTGCAATTAGATACTGCGTAGCACAATGAAACTTACGGTGACAAAGGAATATCCACAGACGAAAACTAGAAAGAAGCTATCTTAGAAACTTCTTGGTGATGTGTGAATTCATCTCACAGAGTTACACTTATGTTTCATGGAGCAGTCCATTAACACTGTGTTTGATGAAACTGAGTAGGGCTTCCTTGGATTGCATTGAGGCCTGCGCTGATAAAGGAAATTTCATCCGTTCAAAACGTGAAAGAAGCTTTCTGGGAAACTTCTTTCTGATCTGTGAGTTCATCTCACAGACTTATAACTTAGACTTCAGGAAGCAGTTTGCGAACACTCTTTTAGTGGAATCCGGAAAATGATATTTGGGAGCCCTTAGGGGCCCATGGTGAAAAAGGAAATATCCTCACATAATAACTAGAGAGAAGCTTTCTTAGAGATTGCTTTCTGATATGTGACTTCATCACACAGAGTTCCACACTTCCCTTCTTGGAACAATTTGCTAACACTGTTGTCATGGATTCTGCAGAGGTATACTTGGGAGCTCGTAGAGGGCTAAGGTGAAAAAGGAAATATCCTCACATAATAACTAAAGAGAAGCTTTCTGAGAAACTTCGTTGCCATTGGTGAATGCAACTCAAAGAATTACACGTTTCTCTTCAGTGATCAGTTTGTTAACACAGTTTTCTGGAAATCTGCAATTAGATACTTCATAGCGCAATGAACCTTACGGTGACAAAGGAAATATCCACAGATGAAAACTCGAAAGAATCTTCCTTAGAAACTTCCTGGTGATGTGTGAATTCATATCACAGATTTACACTTATATTTCATGGTGTAGTCCATTAACACTGTCTTTGAGGAACCTCAGAAGTGCTTCCTTGGATCTCATTGAGACCTATGCTGATAAAGGAAATTTCATCCGTTCAAAACGTGAAAGAAGCTTTCTCAGAAACTTCTTGCTGATCTGTGAGTTCATCTCAAAGTTTTATAAGTTAGACTTCAGGAAACAGTTTGCCAGCACTCTTTTTGTGGAATCTGGAAAGTGATATTTGGGAGCCCATAGGGGCCCATGGTGAAAAAGAAAATATCCTCACATAATAACTAGAGAGAAGCTTTCTGAGAGATTGCTTTCTGATGTGTGACTTCAACACACAGAGTTCCACCCTTCCTTTCTTGGAACAGTTTCCTAACACTGCTGTCGTGGATTCTGCAAAGCAATATTTCGGAGTTCATTGAGGGCCATGGTGAAAAAGGAAATATCCTCAGTTCAAAACTGGAAAGAAGCCTTCTGAGAAACTGCCTTGACATGAGTGAATGCAACTCAGAGATTTACACGTTTCTCTTCAATGATCAGTTTGCTAACTAAGTTTTCTGGAAATCTGCAATGGGATACCTGCTATCTCAATGAAGCTTACGATGACAAAGGAAATATCCTCAAATGACACCAAGAAAGAAGCTTTCATAGAAATTTCTCGTTGATGTGTGAATTCATCTCACAAACTTACACTTATGTTTCGTGGAGCAGTCCATTAACACTGTCTTTGAGGAACCTGAGAAGGGCTTCCTTGGATCGCATTGGTGTCTACGTTCATAAAGTAAATTTCATCCGTTCAAAACGAGAAAGAAGCTTTCTGAGAAACTTCTTTCAGATCTGTGAGTTCATCTCACAGACTTATAACTTAGAATTCAGGAAGCAGTTTGCGAACACTCTTTTCATGGATTCTGGAAAGTGATATCTGGGAGCCCACAGGGGCCCATGGTGAAAAAGGAAATATCCTCACAAAATAACTAGAGAGAAGCTTTCTGAGAGATTGCTTTCAGATGTGTGACTTCCTTACACAGAGTTCCACCCTACCCTTCTTGGAACAGTTTTCTAACACTGTTGCCGTGAATTCTGCAAAGTTATATTTGGGAGCTCATTGAGGGCTATGGTGAAAAAGGAAATATCCTCACATAATGACTAAAGAGAAGCTTTCCGAGAAACTGCATTGCCATGTGTGAATGCAACTCACAGAGTTACAAGTTTCTCTTCAGTGATCAGTTTGCTAACTAAGTTTTCTGGAAATCTGCAATGGGATACCTCCTATCTCAATGAAGCTTACGATGACAAAGGAAATATCCTCAAATGACACCAAAAAAGAAGCTTTCGTAGAAATTTCTGGTTGATGTGTGAATTCATCTCACAAACTTACACTTATGTTTCGTGGAGCAGTCCATTAACACTGTCTTTGAGGAACCTGAGAAGGGCTTCCTTGGATCGCATTGAGGTCTACCCTGATAAAGGAAATTTCACCAGTTCAAAACGTGAAAGAAGCTTTCTGAGAAACTTCTTTCTGATCTGTGAGTTCATCTCACAAACTTATAACTTAGACTTCAGGAAGCAGTTTGCTAACACTCTTATCGTGGAATCTGCAAAGTGATATTTGGGAGCCGATAGGGGGCCATGGTGAAAAAGGAAATATCCTCACATAATAACTAGAGATAAGCTTTCTGAGAGATTGCTTTCTGATGTGAGAATTCATCACACAGAGTTCCATCCTTCCCTTCTTGGAATAGTTTGCTAACACTGTTGCTGTGAATTCTGCAAAGTTATATTTGGAGCTCATTGGGGGCTATGGTGAAAAAGGAAATATACTCACATAATGACTGAAGAGAAGCTTTCTGAGAAACTGCATTGCCATTTGTGAATGCAACTCACAGAGTTACAAGTTTCTCTTCAGTGATCAGTTTGTTAACACAGTTTTCTGGAAATCTGCCTTTAGATACATCATAGCGCAATGAAACTTACGGTGACACAGGAAATATCCACAGATGAAAACTAGAAATAAGCTTTCTTAGAAACTTCTTGGTGATGTGTGAATTCATCTCAGAGAGTTACACTTATGTTTCGTGGAACAGTCCATTAACACTGTCTTTGAGGAACCTGAGAAGGGCTTCCTTGGATTGCATTGAGGCCTATGCTGACAAAGAAAATTTCATCCGCTTAAAACGTGAAAGAAGCTTTCTGAGAAACTTCTTTCTGATCTGTGAGTTCATCTCACAGACTTATAACTTAGACTTCAGGAAGCAGTATACGAACACTCTTTTCGTGGATTCTGGAAAGTGATACTTAGGAGCCCATAGGGGCCCATGCTGCAAAAGGAAATATCCTCACATGATAACTAGAGAGAAGTTTTCTGTGAGATTTCTTTCTGATGTGTGACTTCATCACACAGATTTCCACCCTTCTCTTCTTGGAACAGTTTGCTAAATCTGTTGTCGTGGATTCTGCAAAATTATATTTGGGGGCTCATTGAGGGCTATGGTGAAAAAGGAAATATCGCACATAATAACTAAAGAGAAGCTTTCTGAGAAACTGCATTGCCATGTGGGAATGCAACTCACAGAGTTACAAGTTTCTCTTCAGTCATCAGTTTGTTAACACAGTTTTCAGGAAATCTGCAATTAGATTCTTCATAGCGCCATCAACCTTACGGTGACAAAGGAATTATCCACAGATGACAACTGGAAAGAAGCTTTCTTAGAAACTTCTTGGTGATGTGTGAATTCATCTCACAGAGTTACACGTATGTTTTGAGGAGCAGTCCATTAACACTGTCTTTGAGGAACCTGGGAAGGGCTTCTTTGGTTCACATTGAGGCCTACTCGGATAAAGGAAATTTCATCCGTTCAAAACGTGAAAGAAGCTTTCTGAGAAACTTCTTTCTGATCTGTGAGTTCATCTCACAGACTTATAACTTAGACTTCAGGAAGCAGTTTACGAACACTCTTTTCGTGGATTCTGGAAAGTGATATTTGGGAGCCCTTAGGGGCCCATGGTGAAAAAGGAAATAATCTCACATAATATCCAGAGAGAAGCTTTCTGAGAGATTGCTTTCTGATGTGTGACTTCATCACACAGAGTTCCACCCTTCCCTTCTTGGAACAGTTTGCTAACACTGTTGTCGTGGATTCTGCAAAGTTATATTTGAAAGCTCATTAAGGGCTATGGTGAAAAAGGAAATATCCTCAGATCAAAACTGGAAAAAAGACTTCTGTGAAACTGCATTGCCATGAGTGAATGCAACTCACAGACTTACACGTTTCTCTTCAGTGACCAGTTTGCTAGCTAAGTTTTCTGGAAATCTGCAATGGGATACCTCTTATCGCAATGAAGCTTACGGTGACAAGGGAATTATCTTCAGATGAAAAGTAGAAAGAAGCTTTCCAGAAACTTCTTGGTGATGTGTGAATTCATCTCACAAAGTTACACTTATGTTTCGTGGAGCAGTCCATTAACACTTTCTTTGAGGAACCAGAGAAGGGCTTCCTCGGATCGCATTGAGGCCTACGATGATAAAGGGAATTTCATTCGTTCAAAACGTGAAAGAAGCTTTCTGAGAAACTTCTTTCTGATCTGTGAGTTCATCTCAAAGACTTATAACTTAGACTTCAGGAAGCAGTTTGCTAAAACTCTTTTCGTGGAATCTGGAAAGTGATATTTGTGAGATCATAGGGGCCCATGGTGAAAAAGGATATATCCTGACATAACAACTAGAGAGAAGCTCTCTGAGAGATTGCTTTCTGATGTGTGACTTCATCACACAGATTTCCAACCTTCCCTTCTTGGAACCGTTTTCTAACACTATTGTCGTGGATTCTGCAGAAGTATATTTGGGAGCTCATTGAGGGCTATGGTGAAAAAGGAAATATCCTCAGATCAAAACTGGAAAGAAGCCTTCTGAGATACTGCATTGCCATGATTGAATGCAACTCACAGAGTTACACGTTTCTCTTCAGTGATCAGTTTGTTAACACAGTTTTCTGGAAATCTGCAATTAGATACTACATAGCGCAAAGAACCTTACGGTGACAAAGGAAATATCCACACATGAAAACTAGAAAGAAGTTTGTTAGGAACTTCTTGGTGATGTGTGAATTCATCTCACAGAGTTACACTTATGTTTCGTGGAGCAGTCCATTAACACTGTATTTGAGGAACCTGAGAAGAGCTTCCTTGGATCCCATTGAGGCCTACGCTGTTAAAGGAAATTTCAACCGTTCAAAACGTGAAAGAAGCTTTCTGAGAAACTTCTTTCTGATCTGTGATTTCATCTCACAGATTTATAACTTAGACTTCAGGAAGCAGTTTGCGAACACTCTTTTCGTGGATTCTGGAAAGTGATATTTGGGAGCCCTTAGAGGCCCATGGTGAAAAAGGAAATAATCTCACATAATATCTAGAGAGAAGGTTTCTGAGAGATTGCTTTCTGATGTGTGACTTCATCACACAGAGTTCCACCCTTCCCTTCTTGGAACAGTTTGCTAACACTGTTGTCGTGGATTCTGCAAAGTTATATTTGGATGCTCGTTAAGGACTACGGTGAAAAAGGAAATATCCTCAGATCAAAACTGGAAAGAAGACTTCTGTGAAACTGCATTGCCATGAGTGAATGCAACTCACAGACTTACACGTTTCTCTTCAGTGATCAGTTTGCTAACTAAGTTTTCTGGAAATCTGCAATGGGATACCTCTTATCGCAATGAAGCTTACGGTGACAAGGGAAATATCTTCAGATGAAAAGTAGAAAGAAGCTTTCCAGAAACTTCTTGGTGAAGTGTGAATTCATCTCACAAAGTTACACTTATGTTTCGTGGAGCAGTCCATTAACACTTTCTTTAAGGAACCAGAGAAGGGCTTCCTCGGATCGCATTGAGGCCTACGATGATAAAGGGAATTTCATCCGTTCAAAACGTGAAAGAAGCTTTCTGAGAATCTTCTTTCTGATCTGTGAGTTCATCTCACAGACTTATAACTTAGACTTAAGGAAGCAGTTTGCTAAAACTCTTTTCGTGGAATCTGGAAAGTGATATTTGGGAGATCATAGGGGCCCATGGTGGAAAAGGAAATATCCTGACATAATAACTAGAGAGAAGCTCTCTGAGAGATTGCTTTCTGATGTGTGACTTCATCACACTGATTTCCACCCTTCCCTTCTTGGAACCGTTTTCTAACACTGTTGTCGTGGATTCTGCAGAGGTATATTTGGGAGCTCATTGAAGGCTATGGTGAAAAAGGAAATATCCTCAGATCAAAACTGGAAAGAAGCCTTTTGAGATACTGCATTGCCATGAGTGAATGCAACTCACAGAGTTACACGTTTCTCTTCAGTGATCAGTTTGTTAACACAGTTTTCTGGAAATCTACAATTAGATACTACATAGCGCAAAGAACCTTACGGTGACAAAGGAAATATCCACACATGAAAACTAGAAAGAAGTTTCTTAGGAACTTCTTGGTGATGTGTGAATTCATCTCACAGAGTTACACTTATGTTTCGTGGAGCAGTCCATTAACACTGTCTTTGAGGAACCTGAGAAGAGCTTCCTTGGATCGCATTGAGGCCTACGCTGTTAAAGGAAATTTCAACCGTTCAAAACGTGAAAGAAGCTTTCTGAGAAACTTCCTTCTGATCTGTGAGTTCATCTCAAAGAATTATGACTTAGATTTCAGGAAGCAGTTTGCGAACACTCTTTTCGTGGATTCTGGAAAATGACATTTGGGAGTCCATAAGGGCCCATGGTGAAAAAGGAAATTATCTCTTATAATAGCTAGAGAGAAGCTTTCTGAGAGATTGCTTTCTGATTTGTGACTTCATCAAACAGAGTTCCACCCTTCTCTTATTGGAAGAGTTTGCTGACACTGTTGTCGTGCATTCTGCAAAGTTATATTTGGGAGCTCATTGAGGGGAAGGTGAAAAAGGAAATATCCTCACATAATAACTAAAGAGAAGCTTCCTGAGAAACTGCGTTGCCATGTGTGAATGCAACTCACAGAGTTACACGTTTCTCTTCAATGATCAGTTTGTTAACACATTTTTCTGGAAATCTGCAAGTAGATACTTCATAGCGCAATGAACCTTACGGTGACAAAGGAAATATCCACAGATGAAAACTAGAAAGAAGCTTTCTTAGAAACTTCTTAGTGATGTGTGAATTCATCTCAGAATTACACTTATGTTTCGTGGAGCAGTCTATTAACACTGTCTTTCAGGAACCTGAGAAGGGCTTCCTTAGATCGCAGTGGGGCCTAAACTGATAAAGGAAATTTCTTCTGTTCAAAACGTGAAAGAAGCTTTCTAAGAAACTTCTTTCTGATATGTGAGTTCATCTCGTTCATCTCACAGACTTTTAACCTAGACTTCAGGAAGCAGTTTGCGAACACTCTTTTCGTGAATTCTGGAAGATGATATTTGGGAGCCCTTAGGGGCCCATGGTGAAAAAGGAAATAATCTCACATAATATCTAGAGACAAGGTTGCTGAGAGATTGCTTTCTGATGTGTGACTTCATCACACAGAGTTCCACCCTTCCCTTCTTTTAACAGTTTGCTAACACTGTTGTCATGGATTCTGCAAAGTTGTATTTGGAAGCTCATTGAGTGCTACGGTGAAAAAGGAAATATCCTCAGATCAAAACTGGAAAGAAGACTTCTGAGAAACTGCGTTGCCATGAGTGAATGCAACTCACAGAGTTACACGTTTCTTTTTAGTGATCAGTTTGCTAACTAAGTTTTCTGGAAATCTGCAATGGGATACCTCTTAGCACAATGAAGCTTACGGTGACAAAGTAACATCCTCAGATGAAAACTGGAAAGAAGATTGCTTAGAACTTCTTGGTGATGTCTGAATTCATCTCGCAGAGTTACACTTATGTTTCATGGAGCAGTCCATTAACACTGTCTTTGAGGAACCTGAGAAGGGCTTCCTTGGATCGCATTGAGGCCTACGCTGATCAAGGAAATTTCATCCATTCGAAACCTGAAAGAAGCTTTCTGAGAAACTTCTTTCTGATCTGTGAGTTCATCCCACAGACTTATAGTTTAGACTTCAGTAAGCAGTTTGCTAACACTCTATTCGTGGATTCTGGAACGTGATATTTGGGAGCCCATGGGGCTCATGGTGAAAAAGGAAATAATCTCACATAATAACTAGAGAGAAGCTTTCTGAGAGATTGCTTTCTGGTGTGTGACTTCATCACACAGAGTTCCACCCTTCTTTTCTTGGAACAGTTTGCTAACACTGTTGTCGTGGATTCTGCAAAGTTATATTTGGTAGCTCATTTAGGGCTATGGTGAAAAAGGAAATATACTCACAAAACAGCAAAAGAGAAGCTTTCTGAGAAACTGCGTTTCCATCTATCAATGCAACTCACAGAGTTACACGTTTCTATTCAGTGATCAGTTTGTTAACACAGTTTTCTGGAAATCAGCAGTTAGATACTTCATAGTGCAATGAACCTTACGGTGATAAAGGTGATAAAGGAAATATACACAGATGAAAACTCGGAAGAAGCTTTCTTAGAAACTTCTTGGTGATGTGTGAATTCATCTCACAGAGCTACACTTACATGTCATGGAGCAGTACATTTACAATATCTTTGAGGAACCTGAGGAGGGCTTCTTTGGATCGCATTGAGGCCTACTCTGATAAAGGAAATTTCATCCGTTCAAAACGTGAAAGAAGCTTTGTGAGAAACTTCTTTCTGATCTGTGAGTTCATCTCACAGAGTTATAATTTAGACTTCAGGAAGCAGTTTGCGAACACTCTTTTCGTGGAAACTACAAAGTGATATTTTGGAGCCCATAGGGGCCCATGGTGAAAAAGGAAATATATCCTCACATAATAACTAGAGAGAAGCTTTCTGAGAGATTGCTTTCTGATGTGTGACTTCATCAAACTGAGTTCCACCCTTCCCTTCTTGGAAGAGTTTGCTAACACTGTTGTCGTGCATTCTGCAAAGTTATATTTGGGAGCTCATTGAGGGGAAGGTGAAAAAGGAAATATCCTCAGATCAAAACTGGAAAGAAGACTTCTGTGAAACTGCATTGCCATGAGTGAATGCAACTCTCAGACTTACACGTTCCTCTTCAGTGAACAGTTTGCTAACTACGTTTTCTGGAAATCTGCAATGGGATACCTCTTATCGCAATGAAGCTTAGGGTGACAAAGGAAATATCCTCAGATGAAAAGTAGAAAGAATCTTTCCAGAAACTTCTTGGTGATGTGTGAATTCATCTCACAAATTTACACTTATGTTTCGTGGAGCAGTCCATTAACACTGTCTTTGAGGAAGCTGAGGAAGGCTTCTTTGGATAGCATTGAGGCCTACGCTGATAAAGGAAATTTCATCCGTTGAAAAAGTGAAACTAGCTTTCTGAGAAACTTCTTTTGATCTGTGACTTCATCTCACAGATTTATACCTTAGACTTCAGGAAGCAGTTGGCAAACACTCTTTCGTGGAATCTGGAAAGTGATATTTGGTAGCCCATTGGGGCCCATGGTGAAAAAGGAAATATCCTCACATAATAACTAGAGAGAAGCTTTCTGAGAGATTGCTTTCTGATGTGTAACTGCATCACACAGAGTTCCACCCTTCTCTTCTTGGAACAGTTTGCTAAAACTGTTGTCGTGGATTCTGCAAAGTTATATTTGGGGGCTCATTGAGGGCTATGGTGAAAAAGGAAATATTGCACATAATAACTTAAGAGAAACTTTCTGAGAAACTGCATTGCCATATGGGAATGCAACTCACAGAGTTACACGTTTCTCTTCAGTCATCAGTTTGTTAACACAGTTTTCAGGAAATCTGCAATTAGATTCTTCATAGCGCCATGAACTTTATGGTGACAAAGGAATTATCCACAGATGACAACTGGAAAGAAGCTTTCTTAGAAACTTCTTGGTGATGTGTGAATTCATCTCACAGAGTTACACGTATGTTTCGAGGAGCAGTCCATTAACACTGTCTTTGAGGAACCTGAGAAGGGCTTCTTTGGTTCGCATTGAGGCCTACTCGGATAAAGGAAATTTCCTCCGTTCAAAACGTGAAAGAAGCTTTCTGAGAAACTTCTTTCTGATATGTGAGTTCATCTCACAGACTTATAACTTAGACTTCAGGAAGCAGTTTGCGAACACTCTTTTCGTGGATTCTGGAAAGTGATATTTGTGAGCCCTTAGGGGCCCATGGTGAAAAAGGAAATAATCACACATAATATCCAGAGAGAAGCTTTCTGAGAGATTGCTTTCTGATGTGTGACTTCATCACACAGAATTCCCCCCTTCCCTTCTTGGAACAGTTTGCTAACACTGTTGTCGTGGATTCTGCAAAGTTATATTTGGAAGCTCATTAAGGGCTATGGTGAAAAAGGAAATATCCTCAGATCAAAACTGGAAAGAAGACTTCTGTGAAACTGCATTGCCATGAGTGAATGCAACTCACAGACTTACACGTTTCTCTTCAGTGACCAGTTTGCTAAGTTTTCTGGAAATCTGCAATGGGATACCTCTTATCGCAATGAAGCTTATGGTGACAAAGGAAATATCCTCAGATGAAAAGTAGAAAGAAGCTTTCCAGAAACTTCTTGGTGATGTGTGAATTCATCTCACAAAGTTACACTTATGTTTCGTGGAGCAGTCCATTAACACTTTCTTTGAGGAACCAGAGAAGGGCTTCCTCGGATCGCATTGAGGCCTACGATGATAAAGGGAATTTCATCCGTTCAAAACGTGAAAGAAGCTTTCTGAGAAACTTCTTTCTGATCTGTGAGTTCATCTCACAGACTTAAAACTTAGACTTCAGGAAGCAGTTTGCTAACACTCTTTTTGTGGATTCTGGAAAGTGATATTTGGGAGAACATAGGGGCCCAGGGTGAAAAAGGAAATATCCTGACGTAATAACTAGAGAGAATCTTTCTGAGAGATTGCTTTCTGATGTGTGACTTCATCACACAGATTTCCACCCTTACCTTCTTGGAACAGTTTGCTAACCCTCTTGTCTTGTATTCTTCCGAGGTATATTTGGGATCTCATTGAGGGCTATGGTGAAAAAGGAAATATCCACAGATCAAAACTGGAAAGAAGCCTTCTGAGATACTGCATTGCCATGGGTGAATGCAACTCGCAGAGTTACTCGTTTCTCTTCAGTGATCAGTTTGTTAACAAAGTTTTCTGGAAATCTGCAATTAGATACATCATAGCGCAATGAACCTTATGGTCACAAAGGAAATATCCACAGGTGAAAACTAGAAAGTAGCTTCCTTTGAAACTTTTTGGTGATGCGTGAATTCATCTCACAGAGTTTCACTTGTGTTTCTTGGAGCAGTCCATTAACACTGTCTTTGAGGAAACTGAGAAGGGCTTCCTTGGATCGCATCGAGGCCTACTCTGATAAAGGAAATTTCATCCGTTACAAACGTGAAAGAAGCTTTCTGAGAAACTTCTTTCTGATTTGCGAGTTCATCTCACAGACTTATAACTTAGACTTCAGGAAGCAGTTTGCCAACACTCTGTTCGTGGAATCTGGAAAGTGATATTTGGGAGCCCACAGGGGTCCATGGTGAAAAAGGAAATATCCTCACATAATAAATAGAGAGAAGCTTTCTGAGAGATTGCTTTCTGTTGTGTGACTTCATCACAAAGAGTTCCACCCTTCCCTTCTTGGAACAGTTTGCTAACAACTTTGTAGACTATTCTGCAGAGTTATATTTGGGAGCTCATTGCGGGCTATGGTGAAAAAGGAAATATCCTCATATAATAACTAAAGGGAAGCTTTCCGAGAAAATGCGTTGCCATGTGTGTATGCAAATCACAGAGTTACACGTTACTCTTCAGTGATCAGTTTGTTAACACAGTTTTCAGAAAATCTGCAATTAGATACTTCATAGCACAATGAACCTTACGATGATAAAGGAAATATCCACCCATGAAAACTAAAAAGAAGTTTCTTAGAAACTTCTTGATGATGTGTGAATTCATCTTCCAGAGTTACACTTATGTGTCGTGGAGCAGTCCATTAACACTCTGTTTGAGGAAACTGAGATGGGCTTCGTTGGATGGCATTGAGGCCTACGCTGATAAAGGAAATTTCATCCGTTAAAAACGTGAAAGAGGCTTTCTGAGAAACTTCTTTCTGATCTGTGAGTTCATCTCAAAGACTTATAACTTAGACTTCAGGAAGCAGTTTGCTGACACTCTTTTCGTGGAACCTGGAACGGGACTTATGGGAGCCCATAGGGGCCAAGGTGAAAAAGGAAATATCCTCACATAATAACTAGAGAGAAGCTTTCCGAGAGATTGCTTTCTGATGCGTGACTTCATCACTCAGAGTTCCACCCTTCCCTTCTTGGAACAGTTTGCTAACACTGTTGTCGTGGATTCTGCAAGGGAATATTTGGGAGCTCTTTGAGAGCAATGATGAAAAAGGAAGTAAACTCACATAATAACTAAAGGGAAGCTTTCTGAGAAACTGCATTGCCATGTGTGAATGCAACTCACAGAGTTACACGTTTCTCTTCAGAGATCAGTTTGTTAACACATTTTTCTGGAAATCTGCAATTAGATAATTCATAGCGCAATGAACCTTACGGTGACAAAGGAAATATCCACAGATGAAAACTAGAAAGAAGCTTTCTTAGAAACTTCTTGGTGATGTGTGAGTTCATCTCACAGAGTTACACTTATGTTTCGTGGAACAGTCCATTAACACTGTCTGAGGTACCTGAGAAGGGCTTCCTTGGATCGCATTGAGGCCTAGGCTGATAAAGGAAATTTCATCCGTTCAAAACGTGAAAGAAGCTTTCTGAGAAACTTCTTTCTGATCTGTGAGTTCATCTCACAGACTTATAACTTAGACTTCAGGAGGAAGGTTACGAAATCTGTTTACGTGGATTCTGGAAAGTGATATTTGGGAGCCCATAGGGGCCCATGTTGCAAAAGAAAATATCCTCACATAATAACTAGAGAGAAGCTTTCTGAGAGATTGCTTTCTGATGTGTGACTTCATCACACAGAGTTCCACCCTTCCCTTCTGGTAACAGTTTGCTAAAACTGTTGTCGTGGATTCTGCAAAGTTATATTTTGCAGTTCATTGAGTGCTATGGTGAAAAAGGAAATATACTCACAAAATAACTAAAGGGAAGCTTTCTGAGAAACTGCATTGCCATCTGTGAATGCAACTCACTGATTTACAAGTTTCTCTTCAGTGATCAGTTTGTTAACACAGTTTTCTGGAAATCTGCAATTAGATACTACATATCGCAATGAAACTTATGGTGACACAGGAAATATCCACAGGTGAAAACTTGAAAGAAGCTTTCTTGGAAACTTCTTGGTGATGTGTGAATTCATCTCACAGAGTGACACTTATGTTTCGTGGAGCAGTCCATTAACACTGTCTTTGAGGAACCTGAGAAGGGCTTCTTTTGATCGCATTGAGGCCTACGCTGATAAAGGAAATTTCATCCGTTAAAAACGTGAAAGAATTTTTCTGAGAAACTTCTTTCTGATCTGTGAGTTCATCTCACAGACTTATAACTTCGACTTCAGGAAGCAGTTTGCCAACACACTTTTCGTGGTATCTGGAAAGTCATATTTGGAAGCCCGTAGGGGCCCATGGTGAGAAAGGATATATCCTCACATAATAACTAGAGAAAAGCTTTCTGAGAGATTGCTTTCTAATGTGTGACTTCATCACTCAGAGTTCCACCCTTCCATTCTTGGAACAGTTTGCTGCCCCTGTTGTCGTGGATTCCGCAGAGGTATATTTGGGAGCTCATTGAGGGCTATGTTGAAAAAGGAAATATCCTCACATAATAACTAAAGAGAGACTGCGTTGCCATGTGTGAATGCAACTCACAGAGTTACACGTTTCTCTTCAGTGATCAGTTTGTTAACACAGTTTTCTGGAAATCTGCAATTAGATAATTCATTGCGCAATGAAACTTACGGTGAAAAAGGAAATATCCACATTTGAAAATTAGAATGAAGCTTTCTTGGAAACTTCTTGGTGATGGGGGAATTCATCTCAGAGAGTTACACTTATGTTTCTTGGAGCAGTCTATTAACACTGTCTTGGAGGAACCTGAGAATGGCTTCCTTAGATCGCATTGAGGCCTACGCTGATAAAGGAAATTTCATCCGTTCCAAACGTGAAAGAAGCTTTCTGAGAAACTTCTTTCTGATCTGTGAGGTCATCTCACAGACTTATAACTTAAACGTCAGGAAGCAGTTTGCTAACACTCTTTTCGTGGAATCTGGAAAGTCATATTTGGGAGCCCATAGGGGCCCATGGTGAAAAATGAAATATCGTCACATAATAACTAAAGAGAAGCTTTCTGAGAGATTGCTTTCTGATGTGTGATTCATCACACAAAGTACCACCCTTCCCTTCTTGGAACAGTTTGCTAAGAACTTTGTCGAGGATTCTGCAGAGTTATATTTGGGAGCTCATTGAGGGCTGTGGTGAAAATGGAAATATCCTCACATAATAACTAAAGAGAAGCTTTCCGAGAAACTGCGTTGCCATGTATGAATGCAACCCACAGAGTTACACGTTTCTCTTCAGTGATCAGTTTGCTAACACAGTTTTCTGGAAATCTGCAATTAGATACTTGATAGCGCAATGAACCTTATGGTGACAAAGGAAATATCCAAGGTGAAAACTAGGAAGAAGCTTTCTTGGAAACTTCTTGGAGATGTGTGAATTCATCTCACAGTGTTACACTTACGTTTCATGCAGCAGTCCGTTAACACTGTCTTTGAGGAACCTGAGAAGGGCTTCTTTGGATCACATTGAGGCTTACTATGATAAAGGAAATTTCATCCGTTCAAAACGTGAAAGAAGCTTTCTGAGAAACTTCTTTCTGATCTGTGCGATCATCTCACAGACTTACAACTTAGACTTCAGGAAGCAGTTTGCTAAAACTCTTTTCGTGGAATCTGGAAAGTGATATTTGGGAGCCCATAAGGGCCCATGGTGAAAAAGGATATATCCTCACATAATAACTAGAGAGAAGGTTTCTGAGAGATTGCTTTCTGATGTGTGACTTCATCACACTGAATTCCACCCTTCCCTTCTTGGAACAGTTTGCTAACAACGTTGTTGATGATTCTGCAGAGGTATATCTGGGAGCTCATTGAGGGCTATGGTTAATAAAGGAAATATCCTCACATAATAACTAAAGAGACGCTTTCTGAGAAACTGCGTTGAAATGTGTGAATGCAACTCACAGATTTACACGTTTCTCTTCAGTGATCAGTTTGTTAACAGAGTTTTCTGGAAATCTGCAATTAGATACTTCATAGCGCAATGAACCTTATGCTGACAAAGGAAATATCCAAAGGTGAAAACTAGAACGTAGCTTCCTTTGAAACTTCTTGGTGATGTGTGAATTCTTCTCACAGAGTTTCACTTATGTTTCTTGGAGCAGTCCATTAACACTGTCTTTGAGGAACCTGAGAAGGGCTCATTGGATCGCATCGAGACCTACACTGATGAAGGAAATTTCATCCGTTCCAAACGTGAAAAAAGCTTTCTAAGAAACTTCTTTCTGATCTGCGAGGTCATCTCACAGACTTATAACTTAGACTTCAGGAAGCAGTTTGCTAACACTCTTTTCGTGGAATCTAGAAAGTGATATTTTGGAGCCCATAGGGGCCCATGGTGAAAAAGGAAATATCCTCACATAATAACTAGAGAGAAGCTTTCTGAGAGATTGCTTTCTGATGTGTGACTTCATCAAACAGAGTTCCACCCTTCCTTTCTTGGAACAGTTTGCGAACACTGTTGTCGTGGATTCTGTAGACTTATATTTGGGAGCTCATTGAGGGCTATGGTGAAAAAGGAAATATCCTTACATAATAACTAAAGAGAATCTTTCTGAGTAACTGCGTTGCCATGTGTGAATGCAACTCACAGAGTTACACGTTTCTCTTCAGTGATCAGTTTGTTAATGGAGTTTTCTGGAATTCTGCAATTAAATACTTCATAGTGCAATGAACCTTATGGTGACAAAGGAAATACCCACAGGTGTAAACTAGAAAGGATCTTTCTTGAAAACTTCTTGGTGATGTGTGAATTCATCTCACAGAGTTACACTTATGTTTCCTGGACCAGTCCATTAACACTGTCTTTGAGGAACCTGAGAAGGGATTCTTTGGATTGCATTGAGGCCTACGCTGATAAAGAAAATTTCATCCGTTCAAAACGTGAAAGAAGGTTTCTGAGAAACTTCTTTCTGATCTGTGAGTTCATCTCACAGACTTATAACTTAGACTTCAGGAAGCAGTTTGCTAAAACTTTTTTCATGGAGTCTGGAAAGTGATATTTGGGAGCCCATAAGGGCCCATGGTGAAAAAGGAAATATCCTCACATAATAACTAGAGAGAAGCTTTCTGAGAGATTGCTTTCTGTTGTTGTGACTTCATCACACAGAGTTCCAACCTTCCCGTCTTGGAACAGTTTGCGAACACTGTTGTCGTGGATTCTGCAGACTTATATTTAGTAGCTCATTGAGGGCTATGGTGAAAAAGGAAATATCCTTACATAATAACTAAACAGAAGCTTTCTGAGAAACGGCGTTGCCATGTGTGAATGCAACTCACAGAGTTACACGTTGCTCTTCAGTGATCAGTTTGTTAACGGAGTTTTCTGGAAATCTGCAATTAAATACTTCATAGCGCATGAACCTTACGGTGACAAAGGAAATGTCCACAGGTGAAAAGTAGAAAGAAGCTTTCTTAGAAACTTCTTGGTGATGTGTGAATTCATCTCACAGAGTTACACATATGTTTCATGGAGCAGTCCATTAACACTTTATTTGAGGAACCTGAGAAGGGCTTCCTTGGATCGCATTGAGGCCTAGGCTGATAAAGGAAATTTCATCCGTTCAAAACGTGAAAGAAGCATTCTGAGAAACTTCTTTCTCATCTGTGAGTTCATCTCAAAGGCTTATAACTTGGACTTCGTGAAGCAGTTTGCGAACACACTTCTCGTGGAATCTGGAAGGTGATATTTGGGAACCCATAGGGGCCTATGGTGAAAAAGGAAATATCCTCACATAAAAACTAGAGAGAAGTTTGCTGAGAGATTGCTTCCTGATGTGTGACTTCATCACTCAGAGTTACACCCTTCCCTTCTTGGAATAGTTTCCTAACACTGTTGTCGTGGATTCTGCAAAGGAATATTTGGGAGCTCATTGAGGGCTATGGTGAAAAAGAAAATATCCTCACATAATAAATAAAGAGAAGCTTTCTGAGAAACTGCATTGCCATGTGTGAATGCAACTCACAGAGTTACACGTTTCTCTTCAGTGATCAGTTTCTTAACACAGTTTTGTGGAAATCTGTATTAGATACTTCATAGCGCAATGAATCTTACGGTGACAAAGGAAATATCCACAGATGAAAACTAGAAAGAAGCTTACTTAGAAACTTCTTGGTAATGTCTCAATTCATCTCACAGAGTTACACTTATGTTTCGTGGAGCAGTCAATTAACACTGTCTTTGAGGAAACTGAGAAGGGCTTCCTTGGATCGCATTGGGGCCTTCTCTGATAAAGGAAATTTCCTCCGTTCAAAACGTGAAAGAAGGTTTCTGAGAAACTTCTTTCTGATCTGTGAGTTCATCTCACAGACTTACAACTTAGACTTCAGGAAGCAGTTTGCGAACACTCTTTTCGTGGATTCTGGAAAGTGACATTTGGAAGACCATAGGGGCCCATGATGAAAAAGGAATTAATCTCACATAATAAATAGAGAGAAGCTTTCTCAGAGATCTCTTTCTGATGTGTGACTTCATCACACAGAGTTCCACCCTTCCCTTGTTGGAACAGTTTGCTAACACAGTTGTCGTGGATTCTGCAAAGTTATATTTGGAAGCTCATTGAGGGCTATGGTGAAAAAGGAAATATGATCAGATCAAAACTGGAAAGAAGCCTTCCGAGAAACTGCATTGCTATGAGTGAATGCAACTCACAGAGTTGCAAGTTTCTCTTCAGAGATGAGTTTGCTAACTAAGTTTTCTGGACATCTGCAATGGGAAACTTCTTAGCGCAATGAAGGTTACGGTGACAAAGGAAATATCCGCAAATGAAAACTAGAAAGAAGCTTTCTTAGAAACTTCTTGTTGATGTTTGAATTCACCGCACAAAGTTACACTTATTTTTCGTGGAGCAGTCCATTAACACTGTCTTTGAGGAACCTGAGAAGGGCTTCCATGGATCACATTGAGGCCTACGCTGATAAAGGAAATTTCATCCGATCAAAACGTGAAAGAAGCTTTCTGAGAACCTTCTTTCTGATCTGTGACTTCATCTCACAGACTTTTAACTTAGACTTCAGGAAGCAGTTTGCTAACACTCTTTTCGTGGAATCCGAAAAGTGATATTTGGAAGCCCCTAGGGGCCCATGGTGAAAAAGGAAATATCCTCACATAATAACTAGAGAGAAGCTTTCTGAGAGATTGCTTTCTGATGTGTGACTTCATCACACAGAATTCCACACTTCCCTTCTTGGAACAGTTGGCTAACACTGTTGTCGTGGATTCTGCAAAGGTATATTTGGGAGCTCATTGAGGGCTATGGTGAAAAAGGAAATATCCTCCTATAAAAACTGAAGAGAAGCGTTCTGAGAAACTGCATTGCCGTGTGTGAATGCAATTCTCAGAGTTACACGTTTCTCTTCAGTGATCAGTTAGTTAACACAGTTATCTGGAAATCTTCAATTAGATATTTCACAGTGCAATGAAACTTACAGTGACAAAGAAAATATCCACCGTTGAAAACTTGAAAGAAGCTTTCTTATAAACTTCTTGGTGATGTGTGAATGCATTTCACAAAGTTACACTTATGTTTCGTGGAGCAGTCCATTAACACTGTCTTTGAGGAACCTGAGAAGGGCTTCCTTGGATCACATTGAGGCCTACGCTGAAAAAGGAAATTTCATCCGTTCAAAACTTGAAAGAAGCATTCTTAGAAACTTCTTGGTGAAGTGTGAATTCGTCTAACAGAGTTACACTAATGTTTCATGGAGCAGTCCATTAACACTGTCTTTGAGGAACCTGAGAAGGGCTTCCTTGGATCGCATTGAGGCATACGCTGATAAAGGAAATTTCATCCGTTCAAAACATGAAAGAAGCTTTCTGAGAAACTTCTTTCTGATCTGTGAATTCATCTCACAGACTTATAAATTAGACTTCAGGAAGCAGTTTACTAACACTCTTTTCGTTGAATCTGGAATGTGATATTTGGGAGCCCATAGGGTCCCATGGTGAAAAAGGATATATCCTCACATAATAACTGGAGCGAAGCTTTCTGAGAGATTGCTTTCGATTGTGTGACTTCATCACACAGAGTTCCACCCTTCCCTTCTGGAACAGTTTCCTCACGCTGCTGTCCGGGATTCTGCAGGGGTATATTTGGGAGCTTATTGAGGGCTATGGTGAAAAAGGAAATATCCTCACATAATAACTAAAGAGAAGCTTTCTGAGAAACTGCTTTGCCATGTGTAAATGCAACTCACAGAGTTACACGTTTCTCTTCAGTGATCAGTTTGTTAACACAGTTGTCGGGAAATCTGCAATTAGATACTTCATAGCGCAATGAACATTACGGTGAAAAAGGAAATATCCAAAGATGAAAACTAGAAAGAAGCTTTCCTAGAAACTTCTTGGTGATGTGTGAATTCTTCTTCCAGAGTTACACTTATGTTTCCTGCAGCAGTCCATTATCACTGTCTTTGAGGAAACTGAGAAGGGCTTCTTGGATCGCATTGAGGCCAACGCTGCTAAAGGAAATTTCATCCGTTCCAAACGTGAAAGATGCTTTCAGAGAAACTTCTTTCTGATATGTGAATTCATCTCACAGACTTATAACTTAGACTTCAGGAATCAGTTTGCGAACACTCTTTTCGTGTAATCTGAAAAGTGATATTTGGGAGCCCTTAGGGGCAAATGGTGAAACAGGAAATAATCTCACATAATAAGTAGAGAGAAGCCTTCTGAGAGATTGCTTTCTGATGTGTGACATCGTCACTCAGAGTTCCACAATTTCTTTCTTGAAACAGTTTGGTAACACTGTTGTCGTGGATTCTGCAAAGTTATTTTTGGGAGCTCATTGAGGGCTATGGTGAAACACGAAATATCCTCACATAAAAACTGAAGAGAAGCTTTCTGAGAAACTGCGCTGACATGTGTGAATGCAACTCACAGAATTACACGTTTCTCTTCAATGTACAGTTTGTTAACACAGTTTTCTGGAAATATGCAATTAGATACTTCTTAGCGCAATGTACCCTACGGTGACAAAGGAAATATCCACAGGTGAAAACAAGAAAGAAGCTTTCTTAGAAACTTCTTGGTGATGTGTGAATTCATCTCACAGAGTTATACTTATGTGTCGTGGAGCAGTCCTTTAACACTGTCTTTGAGGAACTAGAGAAGGGCTTCTTTGGATTGCATTGAGGCCTACACTGATAAAGGAAATTTCATCCATTCAAAACGTGAAAGAAGCTTTCTGAGAAACTTCTTTCTGATATGTGAGTTCATCTCAAAGACTTATAACTTAGACTTCAGCAAGCAGTTTGCTGACACTCTTTTCGTGGAATCTGGAAAGTGATATTTGGGAGCCAATAGCGGCCCTCCGTGAAAAAGGAAATATCCTCATATAATAACTAAAGAGAAAGTTTCTGTGAAACTGCGTTGCCATGTGTGAATGCAACTCACAGAGTTACACGTTTCTCTTCAGTGATCAGTTTGTTAACACTGATTTCTGGAAATCTGCAATTAGATACTTCATAGCGCAATGAACCTTACGGTGACAAAGAAATATCCACACATGAAAACTAGAAAGAAGCTTTTTTAGAAAATTCTTGGTGATGTGGGAATTCATCTCACAGAATTACACTTATGGTTCGTGGAGCAGTCCATTAACACTGTCTTTGAGGAACCTGAGAAGGGCTTCCTTGGATCGTATTGAGGCCTACGCTGATAAAGGAAATTTCATCCGTTCAAAACGTGAAAGAAGCTATCTGAGAAACTTCTTTCTGATCTGTGAGTTCATCTCCCAAACTTGTAACAGAGACTACAGGAACGAGTTTGTCAACACTCTTTTCGTGGATTCTGGAAAGTGATATTTGGGATCCCATCATGGCCCATTGTGAAAAAGGATATAATGTCATATAATAACTAGAGAGAAGCTTTCTGAGAGATTGCTTTCTGATGTGTGAATTCATCACCCAGATTTCCACCCTTCCCTTCTTGGAACACTTTGCTAACATTGTTTTCGTGGATGCTGCAGAGGTATATTTGGGAGCTCATTGAGGGCTATGGTGAAAAAGGAAATATCCTCACATAATAACTAAAGAGAAGCTTTCTGAGAAACTGCATTGCCATGTGTGAATGCAACTCACAGAGTTACACGTTTCTCTTCAGTGATCAGTTTGCTAACATAGTTTTCTGGAAATCTGCCTCGGGATATTTCTTATCGCAATGAAGCTTACCGTGTCAAAGGAAATATCCTCAGATGTAAACCAGAAAGAAGCTTTCGTAGAAACTTCTTGGAGATGTGTGAATTCATCTCACAGAGTTACACTTATGTTTCGTGGAGCAGTCCATTA
Source organism: Rhinopithecus roxellana (assembly GCF_007565055.1). Lineage (NCBI taxonomy): Eukaryota > Metazoa > Chordata > Mammalia > Primates > Cercopithecidae > Rhinopithecus > Rhinopithecus roxellana. The sequence continues at coordinate 22,880 of NW_022144587.1, forward strand.
ACACTGTCTTTGAGGAACCTGAGAAGTGTTTCCTTGGATCGCATTGAGGCCTACGCTGATAAAGGAAATTTCATCTGTTCAAAACATGAAAGAAGCTTTCTGAGAAACTTCTTTCTGATCTGTGAGTTCATCTCACAGACTTATAACTTAGACTTCAGGATGCAGTTTGCTAACACTATTTCTTGGAATCTGGAAAGTGATATTTGGGAGATCATAGGGGCCCATGGTGAAAAAGGAAATATCCTGACATAATAACTAGAGAGAAGCTTTATGAGAGATTGCTTTCTGATGTGTGACTTCATCACACCGATTTCCACCCTTCCCTTCTTGGAACCGTTTTCTAACACTGTTGTCGTGGATTCTGCAGAGGTATATTTGGGAGCTCATTGAGGGCTATTGTGAATAAGGAAATATCCTCAGATCAAAAGGGGAAAGAAGTCTCCTGAGAAACTGCATTGCCATGAGTGAATGCAACTCACAGAGTTACACTTTTCTCTTCAGTGATCAGTGTGCTAAATAAGTTTTCTAGAAAACTGCAATTAGATACTTCATATCGCAATGAACCTTACGGTGACAAAGGAAATATCCACAGGTGAAAACTAGAAAGAAGCTTTCTTGTAAACTTCTTGGTGATGTGTGAATTAATCTCACAGAGTTACACTTATTTTTCATCGAGAAGTCCATTAAACACTGTCTTTGAGGAATCTGAGAAGGGCTTCTTTGGATCGCAATGAGGCCTACGCTGTTAAAGGAAATTTCTTCCATACAAAACGTGAAAGAAGCTTTCTGAGAAACTTCTTTCTGATCTGTGAGTTCACCTCACAGTCTGATAACTTAGACTTCAGGAAGCAGTTTGCTAACAGTCTTTTCGTGGAATCTGGAAAGTGACATTTGGGAGCCCATAGGAGCCCATGGTGAAAAAGGAAATTTCCTCACACAATAACTAGAGAGAAGCTTTCTGAGAGATTGCTTTCTGATGTGTGACTTCATCACACAGAGTTCCACCCTTCACTTCTTGGAACAGTTTGCTAACACTGTTGTCATGGATTCGGCAAAGGAATATTTGGGAGCTCTTTGAGGGCTACGGTGAAAAAGGAAATATCCTCACATAATAACTAAAGAGAAGCTTTCTGAGAAACTGCGGTGACATGTGTGAATGCAACTCACAGAGCTACACGTTTCTCTTCAAGTGGTCAGATTGTTAACACAGTTTTCTGGTAATCTGCAATTAGATACTGTATAGCGCAATGAACCTTACGATGACAAAGGAAATATCCACAGATCAAAACTAGAAAGAAGCTTTCCTAGAAACTTCTTGGTGATGTGTGAATTTATCTCACAGAGCTACACTTATGTTTCGTGGAGCAGTCCATTAACACTGTCTTTGAGGAACCTGAGAAGGGCTTCCTTAGATCGCATTGAGGTCTACGCTGATAAAGGAAATTTCATCAGTTCAAAACGTAAAAGAAGCTTTCTAAGAAACTTCTTTCTGATCTGTGATTTCATCTCACAGACTTATAACTTGGACTTCCGGAAGCAGTTTGCGAAAACACTTTTCGTGGATTCTGGAAAGCGATATTTGGGAGCCCATAGGAGCCCAGGGTGAAAAAGGAAATCATCTCACATAATAACTAGAGAGAAGCTTTCTGAGAGATTGCTTTCTGATGTGTGACCTCATCACACAGGGTTCCTCCCTTCCCTTCTTGGAACAGTTTGCTAACGTTGTTGTCATGGATTCTGAAAAGTTATGTTTGGCAGCTCATTGAGGGCTATTGTGAAAAAGGAAATATCCTCAGATCACAACTGGAGAGAAGCCTTCTGACAAACTGCATTGCCAGGAGTGAATGCAACCCACGGAGATACAGGTTTCTCTTCAGTGATCAGTTTGCTAACTAAGTTTTCTGGAAATCTGCGAAGGGATACCTCTTAGCGCAATGAAGCTTACGGTGATAAACGAAATATCCTCAGATGAAATCTAGAAAGAAGCTTTCTTAGAAACTTCTTGTTGATGTTTGAATTCACCTCACAAAGTTACACTTATGTTTCGTGGAGCAGTCCATTAACACTGTCTTTGAGGAACCTGAGAAGGGCTTCCTTGGATCGCATTGAGGCCTACGCTGATTAAGGAAATTACACCCGTTCAAAACGTGAAAGAGGCTTTCTGAGAAACTTCTTTCTAATCTGTGAGTTCATCTCACAGACTTATAACTTAGAATTCAGGAAAGAGTTTGCTAACACTCTTTTCTTGGAATCTGCAAAGTGATATTTGGGAGCCCATGGAGCCCATGGTGAAAAAGAAAATATCCTCACATAGTAAGTAGAGATAGGCTTTCTGAGAGATTGCTTTCTGAAGTGTGACTTCATCACACAGAGTTCCACCCATTCCTTCTTGGAACAGTTTGCTAACACTGTTGTCGTGGATTCTGCAAAGGTATATTTCGGAGCTCATTGTGGGCTATGGTGAAAAAGGAAATATCCTCACATAATAACTAAAGAGAAGCTTTCTGAGAAACTGCGTTGCAATGTGTGAATGCAACTCACAGAGTTACACGTTTCCTTCAGTTATCAGTTTGTTAACACCATTTTCTGGAAATCCGCAATTAGATACATCGTAGCGCAATGAACCTTATGGTGACAAAGGAAATATCCACAGATGAAAACTAGAAAGAAGCTTTCTTGGAAACTTCTTGGTGATGTGTGAATTCATCTGACAAAGTTACACTTATTTTTCGTGGGACAGTCCATTAACACTGCCTTGAGGAACCTGAGAAGGGCTTCCTTGGATCGCATGGAGGTCTACGCTGATAAAGGAAATTTCATCAGTTCAAAACGTGAAAGAAGCTTTCTGAGAAAGTTCTTTCTGATCTGTGAGTTCATCTCACTGACTTATAACTTAGACTTCAGAAAGCAGCTTGCTAACACTCTTTTCGTGGATTCTGGGAAGTGATATTTGGGAGCCCATAGGGGCCCATGGTGAAAAAGGAAATATCCTCACATAACAATTAGAGAGACGCTTTCTGAGAGATTGCTTTCTGATGTGTGGCTTCATAACACAGAGTTCCACCCTTCCCTTCTTGGAACAGTTTGCTAACACTGTTGTGGTGGATTCTGCAGAGGTATATTTGGGAGCTCATTGAGGGCCATGGTGAAAAAGGAAATATCCTCACATAATAACTAAAGAGAAGCTTTCTGACATCATCGTTGCCATGTGTGAAAGCAACTCACAGAGTTACACGTTTCTCTTCAGTGATCAGTTTGTTAACACAATTTTCTGTAAATCTGAAATTAGATACTTCAAAGCGCAATGAACCTAACAGTGACAAAGGAAATATCCACAGATGAAAACTAGAAAGAAGCTTTCTTAGAAACTTCTTGGTGATGTGTGAATTCATCTTCCAGATTTTCACTTACGTTTCGTGGAGCAGTCCATTAAAACTGTCTTTGAGGAATCTGAGAAGGGATTCTTTGGATCGCATTGAGGCCTACGCTGATAAAGGAAATTTCATCCGTTCAAAACGTGAAAGAAGCTTTCTGAGAAACTTCTTTCTCATCTGTGATTTCATCTCACAGACTTGTAACTTAGACTTCAGGAAGCAATTTAGTAACACTCTTTTCAAGGAATCTGGAAAGTGATATTTGGGAGCCCATAGGGGCCTAAGGTGAAAAAGGAAATATCCTCACATAATAACTAGAGAGAAGCTTTCTGAGAGATTGCTTTCTGATGTATGACTTCATCACACAGATTTCCACCCTTCAATTCTTGGAACAGTTTGCTAACACTGTTGTCGTGGATTTTGCAGAGGTATATTTGGGAGCTCATTGAGGGCTATGGTGAAAAAGGAAATATCCTCAGATCAAAACTGGAAAGAACACTTCTGAGATACTGCATTGCCATGAGTGAATGTAACTCACAGAGTTACACGTTTCTCTTCAGTGATCAGTTTGCTAACAAAGTTTTCTGGAAATCTGCAATGGGTTACCTCCTATCGCAATGAAGCTTATGTTGACAAAGGAAATAGCTTCAGATGAAAACTACAAAGAAGCTTTCTTAGAAACTTCTTGTTGATGTGTGAATTCATCTCACAAAGTTACACTTATATTTCGTGAAGCAGTCCATTAACACTGTCTTTGAGGAAACTGAGAAGGGCATCCTTGGATCGCACTGAGACCTTCGCTGATAAAGGATATTTCATCCGTTCAAAACATGAAAGAAGGTTTCTGAGAAACTTCTTTCTGATCTGTGTGGTCATCTCACAGACTTGTAACTCAGACTTCAGGAAGCAGTTAGCGAACACTCATTTCGTGGATTCTGGAAAGTGATATTTGGGAGTCCATAGGGGCCCAAGGTGAAAAAGGAAATACCCTCACATAATAACTAGAGTGAAGCTTTCTGAGAGATTGCTTTCTGATCTGTGACTTCATCACACAGAGTTCCACCCTTCCCTTCTTGTAACAGTTTGCTAACACTGTTGTCGTGGATTCTGCAAAGTTATATTTGGGAGCTCATTGAGGGCTATGGTGAAAAAGGAAATATCCTCAGATCAAAACTGGAAAGAAGACTTCTGTGAAACTGGATTGCCATGAGTGAATGCAACTCACACACTTACACGTTTCTCTTCAGTGATCAGTTTGTTAACTAAGTTTTCTAGAAATCTGCAATGGGATACCTCTTAGCGCAATGAAGCTTGCGGTTCAAAGTAAATATCCTCAGATGAAAACATGAAAGAAGGTTTCCTAGAAACTTCTTCGTGATGTGAGAATTCATCTCACAAGATTACACTTATTTTTCATGGAGCAGTGTATTAACACTGTCTTTGAGGATCCTGAGACGGGCTACTTTGGATCACGTTGAGTTCTGCGCTGATAAAGGAAATATCATCAGTTCAAAACGTGAAAGAAGCTTTCTGTAAAACTTCTTTCTGATCTCTGAGTTCATCTCACATACTTATAACTTAGACTTCAGGAAACAGTTTGCTAAAAATCTTTTCGTGGATTCTGGAAAGTGATATTTGGGAGCCCTTAGGGACTCATGGTGAAAAAGGAAATATCCTCACATTATAACTAGAGAGAAGCTTTCTGAGAGATTGCTTTCTGATGTGTGACTGCATCACTCAGGGTTCCACCCTTCTCTTCTTGGAAGAGTTTGCTAACACTGTTGTCGTGGATACTGCAAAATTATATTTGGGAGCTCACTGAGGGCTATGGTGAAAAAGGAAATATCGCACACAATAACTAAAGAGAAGCTTTCTGAAAAATTGCATTGCCATGAGTGAATGCAACTCACAGAGTTACACGTTTCTCTTCACTGATCAGTTTGCTAACTATGTTTTTGGAAAACTCCAATGGGATACCTCATAGTGCAATGAAGCTTACGGTGACAAAGGAAATATCCTCAAATGAAAACTAGAAAGAAGCTTTCGTAGAAACTTCTTGGTGATGTGCGAATTCATCTCAGAGAGTTACCCTTATTTTTCGTGTAGCAGTCCATTAACACTGTCTTTGAGGAACCTAAGAAGGGCTTCCTTGGATCGCATTGAGGTCTACTCTGATAAAGGAAATTTCATCCGTTCAAACCGTTAAAGAATCTTTCTGAGAAACCTCTTTCTGATCTGTGAGTTCATCTCACAGACTTATAACTCAGACTTCAGGAAGCAGTTTGCTAACCTTCTTTTCGTGGAATCTGGAAAGTGATATTTGGGACCCCATAGTGGCTCATGGTGAAAAAGGATATATCCTCACATAATAAATACAGAGAAAGTTTCTGAGAGATTGCTTTCTGATGTGTGACTTCATCACACAGAGTTCCACCCTTCCCTTCTTGGAACAGTTTGCTAACAACGTTGTCGAGGTTTCTGCAGAGGTATATGTGGGAGCTCATTGAGGGCTACGGTGAAAAAGGAAATATCCTCACATCATAACTAAAGAGAAGCTTTCTGAGAAACTGCGTTGCCATGTGTGAATGCAACTCACAGAGTTACACGTTTCTCTTCAGTGATCAGTTTGTTAACAGAGTTTTCTCTAAATCTGCAATTAGATACTTCATAGCACAATGAACATTATGGTGACAAAGGAAATATCGACAGGTGAAAACGAGAAAGAAGCTTTCTTGGAAACTTCTTGGTGATGTGTGAATTCATCTCACAGAGTTACACTTATGTTTCGTGGAGCAGTCCATTAACACTGTCTTTGAGGAACCTGAGAAGGGCTTCCTTGGATTGCATTGAGGCTTACTCTGATAAAGGAATTTACATTGGTTCAAAACGTGAAAGAAGCTTTCTGAGAAACTTCTTTCTGATCTCCGAGTTCATCTCAGAGACATATAACTTAGACTTCAGGACGCAGTTTCGTAACACTCTTTTCGTGGAATCTGGAAAGTGATATTTGGGAGCCCATAGGGACCATGGTGAAAAAGGAAATATCCTCCCATAATAACTAGATAGAAGCGTTCTGAGAGATTTCTTTACGATGTGTGACTTCATTACACAGAGTTCCACCCTTCCCTTCATAGAACAGTTTCTTAACACTGTTTTCGTGGATTCTGCAGAGTTATATTTGGGAGCTCATTGAGGGCTACGGGGAAAAACAAGATATCCTCACATAATAACTAAAGAGAAGCTTTCGGAGAAACTGCGTTGCCATGTGTGAATGAAACTAACAGAGTTACACGTTTCTCTACAGTGATCAGTTTGTTAACACAGTTTTCTGGAAATATGCAATTAGATACTACATATCGCAATGAAACTTATGGTGACACAGGAAATATCCACAGGTGAAAACTAGAAAGAAGCTTTCTTGGAAACTTCTTGGTGATGTGTGAATTCATCTCACAGAGTGACACTTATGTTTCGTGGAGCAGTCCATTAACACTGTCTTTGAGGAACCTGAGAAGGGCTTCTTTTGATCGCATTGAGGCCTATGCTGATAAAGGAAATTTCATCCATTAAAAACGTGAAAGAAGCTTTCTGAGAAACTTCTTTCTGATCGGTGAGTTCATCTCACAGACTTATAACTCAGACTTCAGGAAGCAGTTTGCTAACCTTCTTTTCATGGAAACTGGAAAGTGATATTTGGGATCCCTTAGGGGCCCATGGTGAAAAAGGATATATCCTCACATAAAAACTAGAGAGAAGCTTTCGGAGAGATTGCTTTCTGATGTGTGACTTCATCACACAGAGTTCCAACCTTCCATTCTTGGAAGAGTTTGCTACCTCTGTTGTCGTATATTCTGCAGAGGTATATTTGGGAGCTCATTGAGGGCTATGGTGAAAAAGGAAATATCCTGACATAATAACTAAAGAGAAACTGCGTTGCCATGTGTGAATGCAACTCACAGAGTTACACGTTTCTCTTCAGTGATCAGTTTGTTAACACAGTTTTCTGGAAATCTGCAATTAGATAATTCACTGCGCAATGAACCTTACGTTGAAACAGGAAATATCCACATGTGAAAATTAGAATGAAGCTTTCTTAGAAACTTCTTGGTGATGGGGGAATTCATCTCAGAGAGTTACACTTATGTTTCGTCGAGCAGTCTATTAACACTGTCTTGGAGGAACCAGAGAATGGCTTCTTTAGATCGCATTGAGGCCTACGCTGATAAAGGAAATTTCATCCGTTCCAAACGTGAAAGAAGCTTTCTGAGAAACTTCTTTCTGATCTGTGAGGTCATCTCACAGACTTATAACTTAAACTTCAGGAAGCAGTTTGCTAACACTCTTTTCGTGCAATCTGGAAAGTCATATTTGGGAGCCCTTAGGGGCCCATGGTGAAAAAGGAAATATCCTCACATAATAACTAAAGAGAAGCTTTCTGAGAGATTGCTTTCTGATGTGTGATTCATCACACAAAGTTCCACCCTTCCCTTCTTGGAACAGTTTGCTAACAACTTTGTCGAGGATTCTGCAGAGGTATATTTGGGAGCTCATTGAGGGCTGTGGTAAAAATGGAAATATCCTCACATAATAACTAAAGAGAAGCTTTCTGAGAAACTGCGTTGCCATGTATGAATGCAACCCACAGAGTTACACGTTTCTCTTCAGTGATCAGTGTGCTGACACAGTTTTCTGGAAATCTGCAATTAGACACTTGATAGCGCAATGAACCTTATGGTGACAAAGGAAATATCCAAGGTGAAAACTAGGAAGAAGCTTTCTTGGAAACTTCTTGGTGATGGGTAAATTCATCTCACAGAGTTACACTTACGTTTCATGGAGCAGTACGTTAACACTGTCTTTGAGGTACCTGAGAAGGGCTTCTTTGAATCGCATTGAGGCCTACTCTGATAAAGGAAATTTCATTGGTTCAAAACGTGAAAGAAGCTTTCTGAGAAACTTCTTTCTGATCGGCGAGTTCATCTCACAGACTTATAACTTAGAATTCAGGAAGCAGATTGCTAACACTCTTTTCTCGGAATCTAGAAAGTGATATTTGGGAGCCTATAGGGACCCATGGTGAGAAAGGAAATATCCTCATATAAGAACTAGAGAGAAGCTTTCTGAGAGATTGCTTTCTGATGTGTGACTTCATCAAACAGAGTTCCACCCTTCCCTTCTTGGAACAGTTTGCTAACACTGTTGTGGTGGATTCTGAAGAGGTATATTTGAGAGCTCATTGAGTGCTATGGTGAAAAAGGAAATATCCTCACATAATAACTAAAGAGAAGCTTTCTGAGAAACTGCACTGCCATGTGTGAATGCAACTCAGAGAGTTACATGTTTCTCTTCAGTGATCAGTTTGTTAACACACTTTTCTGGAAATCTGCAATTAGATACTTCAAAGCGTAATGAACCTTATGGTGACAAAGGAAATATCCACAGGTGAAAACTAGAAAGAAGCTTTCTTGGAAACTTCTTGGTGATGTGTGATTTCTTCTCACAGAGTTACACTTACTTTTCGTGGAGCAGTCCATTAACACTGTCTTTGAGGAATCGGAGAAGGGCGTCTTTGGATCGCAATGAGGCCTACGCTGATAAAGGAAATTTCATCCGTTGAAAACGTGAAAGAAGCTTTCTGAGAAACTTCGTTCTGATCTGTGAGATCATCTCACAGACTTATAACTTAGACTTCAGGAAGCAGTTTGCTAAAACGCGTTTCGTGGAATCTGGAAAGTGATATTTGGGAGCCCATAAGGGCCCATGGTGAAAATGGATATATCCTCACATAATAACCAGAGAGAAGGTTTCTGAGAGATTGCTTTCTGATGTGTGACTTCATCACACTGAGTTCCACTCTTCCCTTCTTGGAACAGTTTGCTAACAACGTTGTTGATGATTCTGCAGATGTATATTTGGAAGCTCATTGAGGGCTATGGTGAAAAAGGAAATATCCTCAGATAATAACTAAAGAGAAGCTTTCTGAGAAACTGCACTGCCATGTGTGAATGCAACTCACACAGTTACACGCTTCTCTTCTGTGATCAGTTAGTTAACAGAGTTTTCTGGAAATCTGCAATTAGATACTTCATAGCGCAATGAACCTTATGGCGACAAAGGAAATATCCACAAGTGAAAACTAGAAAGAAGCTTTCTTGGAAACTTCTTGGTGATGTGTGAATTCATCTCACAGAGTTACACTTATGTTTCGTGGTGCAGTCCATTAACACTGTCTTTGAAGAAACTGGGAAGGGCTTCTTTGGATCGCATTGAGGCCTATGCTGATGAAGGACATTTCATCCGTTCAAAACGTGAAAGAAGGTTTCTGAGAAACTTCTTTCTGATCTGCGAGTTCATCTCACAGACTTATGACTTAGACTTCAAGAAGTAGGTTGCTAACACTCTTCTCGTGGATTCTGGAAAGTGATATTTGGGAGCCCATAGGGGCCCATGGTGAAAAAGGAAATATTCTCACATATTAACTAGAGAGAAACTTTCTGAGAGATTGCTTTCTGATGTGTGACTTCATCACACCGAATTCCACCATTGCCTGCTTGGAACAGTTTGCTAACCCTGTTGTCGTGTATTCTGCAGAGGTATATTTTGGAGCTCTTTCAGGGCCATAGTGATAACGGAACTATCCTCACATAATAACTAAAGAGAAGCTTTCTGCGAAACTGTGTTGCCATGGGTGAATGCAACTCACCGAGTTACACGTTTCTCTTCAGTGATCAGTTTCTTAACACAGTTTTCTGGAAATCTGAAATTAGATACTTCATAGCGCCATAACCCTTACGGTGACAAATGAAATATCCACAGATGAAAACTAGAAAGAAACGTTCTTAGAATCTTCGTGGGGATGTGTGAATTCATCTTCCAGAGTTACACTTATGTTTCGTGGAGAAGTCCATAAACACTGTCTTTGAGGAACATGAGAAGGTCTTCCATGGATCGCATTGAGGCCTACGCCGATAAAGGAAATTTCATCCGTTCAATACGTGAAAGAAACTTTCTGCAAAACTTCTGTCTGATCTGTGAGTTCATCTCAGAGACTTATAACATAGACTTCAGGAAGCAGTTTGCTAACACTCTTTCCGTGGATTCTGGAAAATGATATGGGGAGCCACTAGGGGCCCATGGTGAAAAAGGAAATATCCTCAGATAATAACTAGAGAGAAGATTTCTGAGAGATTGCTTTCTGATGTGTGACTTCATCACACAGAGTTCCACCCTTCCCTTTTTGGAACAGTTTGCTAACACTGTTGTCGTGGATACTGCAGAGGTATATTTGGGAGCTCATTGTGGTGTATGGTGAAAAAGGAAATATCCTCAGATCATAACTGGAAAGAAGCCTTCTGAGAAACTGCATTGCCATGAGTGAATGCAACTCACAGAGTTACAGGTTTCGCCTCAGTGATCAGTTTGCTAACTACGTTTTCTGGAAATCTGCAATGGGATACCTCTTATCGCAATGAAGCTTACGGTGACAAAGGAAATATCCTCAAATTAAAACTGGAAAGAAACTTTCTTAGAAACTTCTTGGTGATATGTGAATTCATCTCACAAAGTTACACTTATGTTTCGTGGAGCAGTCCATTAACACTGTCTTTGAGGAAACTGAGAAGGGCTTCTTTGGATAGCATTGGGGCCTACGCTGATAAAGGAAATTTCATCCGTTCAAAACGTGAAAGAAGCTTTCTGAGAAACTTCTTTCTGATATGTGAGTTCATCTCACAGACTTATAACTTAGACTTCAGGAAGCAGTTTGCTAAAACGCGTTTCGTGGAATCTGGAAAGTGATATTTGGGAGCCCATAAGGGCCCATGGTGAAAATGGATATATCCTCACATAATAACTAGAGAGAAGGTTTCTGAGAGATTGCTTTCTGATGTGTGACTTCATTACACTGAGTTCCACCCTTCCCTTCTTGGAACAGTTTGCTAACAACGTTGTTGATGATTCTGCAGATGTATATTTGGAAGCTCATTGAGGGCTATGGTGAAAAAGGAAATATCCTCAGATAATAACTAAAGAGAAGCTTTCTGAGAAACTGCACTGCCATGTGTGAATGCAACTCACACAGTTACACGCTTCTCTTCTGTGATCAGTTAGTTAACAGAGTTTTCTGGAAATCTGCAATTAGATACTTCATAGCGCAATGAACCTTATGGCGACAAAGGAAATATCCACAAGTGAAAACTAGAAAGAAGCTTTCTTGGAAACTTCTTGGTGATGTGTGAATTCATCTCACAGAGTTACACTTATGTTTCGTGGTGCAGTCCATTAACACTGTCTTTGAAGAAACTGCGAAGGGCTTCTTTGGATCGCATTGAGGCCTATGCTGATGAAGGACATTTCATCCGTTCAAAACGTGAAAGAAGGTTTCTGAGAAACTTCTTTCTGATCTGCGAGTTCATCTCACAGACTTATGACTTAGACTTCAAGAAGTAGGTTGCTAACACTCTTCTCGTGGAATCTGGAAAGTGATATTTGGGAGCCCATAGGGGCCCATGGTGAAAAAGGAAATATTCTCACATATTAACTAGAGAGAAACTTTCTGAGAGATTGCTTTCTGATGTGTGACTTCATCACACCGAATTCCACCATTGCCTGCTTGGAACAGTTTGCTAACCCTGTTGTCGTGTATTCTGCAGAGGTATATTTTGGAGCTCTTTAAGGGCCATAGTGATAACGGAACTATCCTCACATAATAACTAAAGAGAAGCTTTCTGCGAAACTGTGTTGCCATGGGTGAATGCAACTCACCGAGTTACACGTTTCTCTTCAGTGATCAGTTTCTTAACACAGTTTTCTGGAAATCTGCAATTAGATACTTCATAGCGCCATAACCCTTACGGTGACAAATGAAATATCCACAGATGAAAACTAGAAAGAAACGTTCTTAGAATCTTCTTGGGGATGTGTGAATTCATCTTCCAGAGTTACACTTATGTTTCGTGGAGAAGTCCATAAACACTGTCTTTGAGGAACATGAGAAGGTCTTCCATGGATCGCATTGAGGCCTACGCCGATAAAGGAAATTTCATCCGTTCAATACGTGAAAGAAACTTTCTGCAAAACTTCTGTCTGATCTGTGAGTTCATCTCAGAGACTTATAACATAGACTTCAGGAAGCAGTTTGCTAACACTCTTTCCGTGGATTCTGGAAAATGATATGGGGAGCCACTAGGGGCCCATGGTGAAAAAGGAAATATCCTCAGATAATAACTAGAGAGAAGATTTCTGAGAGATTGCTTTCTGATGTGTGACTTCATCACACAGAGTTCCACCCTTCCCTTTTTGGAACAGTTTGCTAACACTGTTGTCGTGGATACTGCAGAGGTATATTTGGGAGCTCATTGTGGTGTATGGTGAAAAAGGAAATATCCTCAGATCATAACTGGAAAGAAGCCTTCTGAGAAACTGCATTGCCATGAGTGAATGCAACTCACAGAGTTACAGGTTTCGCCTCAGTGATCAGTTTGCTAACTACGTTTTCTGGAAATCTGCAATGGGATACCTCTTATCGCAATGAAGCTTACGGTGACAAAGGAAATATCCTCAAATTAAAACTGGAAAGAAACTTTCTTAGAAACTTCTTGGTGATATGTGAATTCATCTCACAAAGTTACACTTATGTTTCGTGGAGCAGTCCATTAACACTGTCTTTGAGGAAACTGAGAAGGGCTTCTTTGGATAGCATTGGGACCTACGCTGATAAAGGAAATTTCATCCGTTCAAAACGTGAAAGAAGCTTTCTGAGAAACTTCTTTCTGATATGTGAGTTCATCTCACAGACTTATAACTTAGACTTCAGGAAGCAGTTTGCGAACACTCTTTTCATGGAGTCTGAAAAGTGATATTTGGGAGCCCATAGGGGCCCATGGTGAAAAAGGAAATATCCTCACATAATGACTAGAGAGACGCTTTCTGAGAGATTGTTTTCTTATGTGTGACTTCATCACACAGAGTTCCACTCTTCCCTTCTTGGACCAGTTTGCTAACACTGTTGTCGTGGATTCTGCAGAGTTATATTTGGGAGCTCATTGAGGGCTATGGTGAAAAAGGAAATATCCTCACATAATAACTAAAGAGAAGGTTTCTGAGAAACTGCATTGCCATGTGTGAATGCAACTCACAGACTTACACGTTTCTCTTCAGTGATCAGTTTGTTAACACAGTTCTCTGGAAATCTGCAATTAGATACTTCATAGTGCAATGAACTTTACGGTGAAAAAGGAAATATCCACAGATGAAAACTAGAAAGAAGCTTTCCTAGAAACTTCTTGGTGATGTGTGAATTCTTCTTCCAGAATTACAATTATGCTTCCTGGAGCAATCCATTATCACTGTCTTTGAGGGACCTGAGAAGGGCTTCTTGGATCGCATTGAGGCCAAAGCTGCTAAAGGAAATTTCATCCGTTCAAAACGTGAAAGATGCTTTCAGAGAAACTTCTTTCTGATATGTGAATTCATCTCACAGACTTATAACTTAGACTTCAGGAATCAGTTTGCGAACACTCTTTACGTGGAATCTGGAAAGTGATATTTGCGAACCCATAGGGGCCCATGGTGAAAAAGGAAATATCCTCACATAATAACTAGAGAGAAGCTTTCTGAGAGATTGCTTTCTGATGTGTGACTTCATCACAAAGAGTTCCACCCTGCCCTTCTTGGAACAGTTTGCTAACTCTGTTCTCGTGGATTCTTAAATGTTATATTTGGGTGGTCAATGAGGGCTCTGGTGAAAAAGGAAATATCCGCAAATCAAAACTGGAAAGAAGCCTTCTGAGAAACAGCTTTAGCATGAGTGAATGCAACTCACAGAGTTACACGTTTCTCTTCAGTGATCAGTTTGTTAACACAGTTTTCTGGAAATCTGCAATTAGATTCTTCATAGCACAATGAAACTTACGGTGACAAGGGAAATATCCACAGGTGAAAACTAGAAAGAAGCTTTCTTAGAAACTTCTTGTTGATGTGTAAATTCATCTCACAGATTTACACTTAAGATTCGTGGAGCAGTCCATTACCACTGTCTTTGAGGAACCTGAGAAGGGCTTCTTTGGATCGCATTGAGGTCTACGCTGATAAAGGAAATTTCATTATTTCAAGACGTGAAAGAAACTTTCTGAGAAACTTTTTTCTGGCCTGTGACTTCAACTCACAGACTTATAACTTAGACTTCAGGAAGCAGTTTGCTAACACTCTTTTCGTGGAATCTGGAAAGTGACATTTGGGAGCCCATAGGGGCCCATGGTGAAAAAGGAAATATCCTCACATAATAACTAGAGAGAAGCTTTCTGAGAGTTTGCTTTCCGATGTGTGACTTCATCACACAGAGTTCCACCCCTTCCTTCATAGAACAGTTTGCTAACATTGTTGTCGTGGATTCTGCAGAGTTATATTTGGGAGCTCATTGAGGGCTACGGTGAAAAAGGAGATATCCTCACATAGTAACTAAAGACAAGCTTTCTGAGAAACGGCGTTGCCATGTGTGAATGCAACTCACAGAGTTATACGTTTCTCTTCAGTGATCAGTTTGTTAACACAGTTCTCTGGAAATCTGCAATTAGAGACTTCATAGTGCAGTGAAACTTATGATGACACAGGAAATATCCACAGGTGAAAACTAGAAAGTAGCTTTCTTAAAAACTTCTTGGTGATTTGTGAATTCATATCACAAAGTTACACTTATGTTTCGTGGAGCAGTCCATTAACACTGTCTTTGAGGAACCTGAGAAGGGCTTCCTTGGATCGCATTGAGGCCTACGCTGATAAAGGAATTTTCATCCGTTCAAAACATGAAAGAAGCTTTCTGAGAAACTTTTTTCTGATCTGTGACTTCATCTCACAGACTTATAACTTAGACTTCAGGAAGCAGTTTGCTAACACTTTTTTCGTGGAATCTGGAAAGTGATATATGGGAACCCATAGGAGCCCATAGTGAAAAAGGAAATATCCTCAGGTAATAACTAGAGAGATGCTTTCTGAGAGATTGCTTTCTGATTTGTGACTTCATCACACACAGTTCCACCCTCCCCTTCTTCGAACAGTTTGCTAACACTGTTTTCGTGGATTCTGCAAAGGAATATTTGGGAGCTCATTGAGGGCTATGGTGAAAAAGGAAATATCGTCACATTATAACTAAACA
The DNA here is from genome assembly GCF_007565055.1 of Rhinopithecus roxellana. Classification (NCBI taxonomy): domain Eukaryota; kingdom Metazoa; phylum Chordata; class Mammalia; order Primates; family Cercopithecidae; genus Rhinopithecus; species Rhinopithecus roxellana. Next base: position 38,405 of record NW_022144587.1, read on the forward strand.
GAAGCTTTCTGAGAAACTGCGTTGCCATGTGTGAATGCATCTCACAGAGTTACACGTTTCTCTACAGTGATCAGTTTGTTAACACAGTTTTCTGGAAATATGCAATTAGATACTACATATCGCAATGAAACTTATGGTGACACAGGAAATATCCACAGGTGAAAACTAGAAAGAAGCTTTCTTGGAAACTTCTTGGTGATGTGTGAATTCATCTCACAGAGTGACACTTATGTTTCGTGGAGCAGTCCATTAACACTGTCTTTGAGGAACCTGAGAAGGGCTTCTTTTGATCGCATTGAGGCCTATGCTGATAAAGGAAATTTCATCCATTAAAAACGTGAAAGAAGCTTTCTGAGAAACTTCTTTCTGATCGGTGAGTTCATCTCACAGACTTATAACTCAGACTTCAGGAAGCAGTTTGCTAACCTTCTTTTCGTGGAAACTGGAAAGTGATATTTGGGATCCCTTAGGGGCCCATGGTGAAAAAGGATATATCCTCACATAAAAACTAGAGAGAAGCTTTCGGAGAGATTGCTTTCTGATGTGTGACTTCATCACACAGAGTTCCAACCTTCCATTCTTGGAAGAGTTTGCTACCTCTGTTGTCGTATATTCTGCAGAGGTATATTTGGGAGCTCATTGAGGGCTATGGTGAAAAAGGAAATATCCTGACATAATAACTAAAGAGAAACTGCGTTGCCATGTGTGAATGCAACTCACAGAGTTACACGTTTCTCTTCAGTGATCAGTTTGTTAACACAGTTTTCTGGAAATCTGCAATTAGATAATTCACTGCGCAATGAACCTTACGTTGAAACAGGAAATATCCACATGTGAAAATTAGAATGAAGCTTTCTTAGAAACTTCTTGGTGATGGGGGAATTCATCTCAGAGAGTTACACTTATGTTTCGTCGAGCAGTCTATTAACACTGTCTTGGAGGAACCAGAGAATGGCTTCTTTAGATCGCATTGAGGCCTACGCTGATAAAGGAAATTTCATCCGTTCCAAACGTGAAAGAAGCTTTCTGAGAAACTTCTTTCTGATCTGTGAGGTCATCTCACAGACTTATAACTTAAACTTCAGGAAGCAGTTTGCTAACACTCTTTTCGTGCAATCTGGAAAGTCATATTTGGGAGCCCTTAGGGGCCCATGGTGAAAAAGGAAATATCCTCACATAATAACTAAAGAGAAGCTTTCTGAGAGATTGCTTTCTGATGTGTGATTCATCACACAAAGTTCCACCCTTCCCTTCTTGGAACAGTTTGCTAACAACTTTGTCGAGGATTCTGCAGAGGTATATTTGGGAGCTCATTGAGGGCTGTGGTAAAAATGGAAATATCCTCACATAATAACTAAAGAGAAGCTTTCTGAGAAACTGCGTTGCCATGTATGAATGCAACCCACAGAGTTACACGTTTCTCTTCAGTGATCAGTGTGCTGACACAGTTTTCTGGAAATCTGCAATTAGACACTTGATAGCGCAATGAACCTTATGGTGACAAAGGAAATATCCAAGGTGAAAACTAGGAAGAAGCTTTCTTGGAAACTTCTTGGTGATGGGTAAATTCATCTCACAGAGTTACACTTACGTTTCATGGAGCAGTACGTTAACACTGTCTTTGAGGTACCTGAGAAGGGCTTCTTTGAATCGCATTGAGGCCTACTCTGATAAAGGAAATTTCATTGGTTCAAAACGTGAAAGAAGCTTTCTGAGAAACTTCTTTCTGATCGGCGAGTTCATCTCACAGACTTATAACTTAGAATTCAGGAAGCAGATTGCTAACACTCTTTTCTCGGAATCTAGAAAGTGATATTTGGGAGCCTATAGGGACCCATGGTGAGAAAGGAAATATCCTCATATAAGAACTAGAGAGAAGCTTTCTGAGAGATTGCTTTCTGATGTGTGACTTCATCAAACAGAGTTCCACCCTTCCCTTCTTGGAACAGTTTGCTAACACTGTTGTGGTGGATTCTGAAGAGGTATATTTGAGAGCTCATTGAGTGCTATGGTGAAAAAGGAAATATCCTCACATAATAACTAAAGAGAAGCTTTCTGAGAAACTGCACTGCCATGTGTGAATGCAACTCAGAGAGTTACATGTTTCTCTTCAGTGATCAGTTTGTTAACACACTTTTCTGGAAATCTGCAATTAGATACTTCAAAGCGTAATGAACCTTATGGTGACAAAGGAAATATCCACAGGTGAAAACTAGAAAGAAGCTTTCTTGGAAACTTCTTGGTGATGTGTGATTTCTTCTCACAGAGTTACACTTACTTTTCGTGGAGCAGTCCATTAACACTGTCTTTGAGGAATCGGAGAAGGGCGTCTTTGGATCGCAATGAGGCCTACGCTGATAAAGGAAATTTCATCCGTTGAAAACGTGAAAGAAGCTTTCTGAGAAACTTCGTTCTGATCTGTGAGATCATCTCACAGACTTATAACTTAGACTTCAGGAAGCAGTTTGCTAAAACGCGTTTCGTGGAATCTGGAAAGTGATATTTGGGAGCCCATAAGGGCCCATGGTGAAAATGGATATATCCTCACATAATAACCAGAGAGAAGGTTTCTGAGAGATTGCTTTCTGATGTGTGACTTCATCACACTGAGTTCCACTCTTCCCTTCTTGGAACAGTTTGCTAACAACGTTGTTGATGATTCTGCAGATGTATATTTGGAAGCTCATTGAGGGCTATGGTGAAAAAGGAAATATCCTCAGATAATAACTAAAGAGAAGCTTTCTGAGAAACTGCACTGCCATGTGTGAATGCAACTCACACAGTTACACGCTTCTCTTCTGTGATCAGTTAGTTAACAGAGTTTTCTGGAAATCTGCAATTAGATACTTCATAGCGCAATGAACCTTATGGCGACAAAGGAAATATCCACAAGTGAAAACTAGAAAGAAGCTTTCTTGGAAACTTCTTGGTGATGTGTGAATTCATCTCACAGAGTTACACTTATGTTTCGTGGTGCAGTCCATTAACACTGTCTTTGAAGAAACTGGGAAGGGCTTCTTTGGATCGCATTGAGGCCTATGCTGATGAAGGACATTTCATCCGTTCAAAACGTGAAAGAAGGTTTCTGAGAAACTTCTTTCTGATCTGCGAGTTCATCTCACAGACTTATGACTTAGACTTCAAGAAGTAGGTTGCTAACACTCTTCTCGTGGATTCTGGAAAGTGATATTTGGGAGCCCATAGGGGCCCATGGTGAAAAAGGAAATATTCTCACATATTAACTAGAGAGAAACTTTCTGAGAGATTGCTTTCTGATGTGTGACTTCATCACACCGAATTCCACCATTGCCTGCTTGGAACAGTTTGCTAACCCTGTTGTCGTGTATTCTGCAGAGGTATATTTTGGAGCTCTTTCAGGGCCATAGTGATAACGGAACTATCCTCACATAATAACTAAAGAGAAGCTTTCTGCGAAACTGTGTTGCCATGGGTGAATGCAACTCACCGAGTTACACGTTTCTCTTCAGTGATCAGTTTCTTAACACAGTTTTCTGGAAATCTGAAATTAGATACTTCATAGCGCCATAACCCTTACGGTGACAAATGAAATATCCACAGATGAAAACTAGAAAGAAACGTTCTTAGAATCTTCGTGGGGATGTGTGAATTCATCTTCCAGAGTTACACTTATGTTTCGTGGAGAAGTCCATAAACACTGTCTTTGAGGAACATGAGAAGGTCTTCCATGGATCGCATTGAGGCCTACGCCGATAAAGGAAATTTCATCCGTTCAATACGTGAAAGAAACTTTCTGCAAAACTTCTGTCTGATCTGTGAGTTCATCTCAGAGACTTATAACATAGACTTCAGGAAGCAGTTTGCTAACACTCTTTCCGTGGATTCTGGAAAATGATATGGGGAGCCACTAGGGGCCCATGGTGAAAAAGGAAATATCCTCAGATAATAACTAGAGAGAAGATTTCTGAGAGATTGCTTTCTGATGTGTGACTTCATCACACAGAGTTCCACCCTTCCCTTTTTGGAACAGTTTGCTAACACTGTTGTCGTGGATACTGCAGAGGTATATTTGGGAGCTCATTGTGGTGTATGGTGAAAAAGGAAATATCCTCAGATCATAACTGGAAAGAAGCCTTCTGAGAAACTGCATTGCCATGAGTGAATGCAACTCACAGAGTTACAGGTTTCGCCTCAGTGATCAGTTTGCTAACTACGTTTTCTGGAAATCTGCAATGGGATACCTCTTATCGCAATGAAGCTTACGGTGACAAAGGAAATATCCTCAAATTAAAACTGGAAAGAAACTTTCTTAGAAACTTCTTGGTGATATGTGAATTCATCTCACAAAGTTACACTTATGTTTCGTGGAGCAGTCCATTAACACTGTCTTTGAGGAAACTGAGAAGGGCTTCTTTGGATAGCATTGGGGCCTACGCTGATAAAGGAAATTTCATCCGTTCAAAACGTGAAAGAAGCTTTCTGAGAAACTTCTTTCTGATATGTGAGTTCATCTCACAGACTTATAACTTAGACTTCAGGAAGCAGTTTGCTAAAACGCGTTTCGTGGAATCTGGAAAGTGATATTTGGGAGCCCATAAGGGCCCATGGTGAAAATGGATATATCCTCACATAATAACTAGAGAGAAGGTTTCTGAGAGATTGCTTTCTGATGTGTGACTTCATTACACTGAGTTCCACCCTTCCCTTCTTGGAACAGTTTGCTAACAACGTTGTTGATGATTCTGCAGATGTATATTTGGAAGCTCATTGAGGGCTATGGTGAAAAAGGAAATATCCTCAGATAATAACTAAAGAGAAGCTTTCTGAGAAACTGCACTGCCATGTGTGAATGCAACTCACACAGTTACACGCTTCTCTTCTGTGATCAGTTAGTTAACAGAGTTTTCTGGAAATCTGCAATTAGATACTTCATAGCGCAATGAACCTTATGGCGACAAAGGAAATATCCACAAGTGAAAACTAGAAAGAAGCTTTCTTGGAAACTTCTTGGTGATGTGTGAATTCATCTCACAGAGTTACACTTATGTTTCGTGGTGCAGTCCATTAACACTGTCTTTGAAGAAACTGCGAAGGGCTTCTTTGGATCGCATTGAGGCCTATGCTGATGAAGGACATTTCATCCGTTCAAAACGTGAAAGAAGGTTTCTGAGAAACTTCTTTCTGATCTGCGAGTTCATCTCACAGACTTATGACTTAGACTTCAAGAAGTAGGTTGCTAACACTCTTCTCGTGGAATCTGGAAAGTGATATTTGGGAGCCCATAGGGGCCCATGGTGAAAAAGGAAATATTCTCACATATTAACTAGAGAGAAACTTTCTGAGAGATTGCTTTCTGATGTGTGACTTCATCACACCGAATTCCACCATTGCCTGCTTGGAACAGTTTGCTAACCCTGTTGTCGTGTATTCTGCAGAGGTATATTTTGGAGCTCTTTCAGGGCCATAGTGATAACGGAACTATCCTCACATAATAACTAAAGAGAAGCTTTCTGCGAAACTGTGTTGCCATGGGTGAATGCAACTCACCGAGTTACACGTTTCTCTTCAGTGATCAGTTTCTTAACACAGTTTTCTGGAAATCTGAAATTAGATACTTCATAGCGCCATAACCCTTACGGTGACAAATGAAATATCCACAGATGAAAACTAGAAAGAAACGTTCTTAGAATCTTCGTGGGGATGTGTGAATTCATCTTCCAGAGTTACACTTATGTTTCGTGGAGAAGTCCATAAACACTGTCTTTGAGGAACATGAGAAGGTCTTCCATGGATCGCATTGAGGCCTACGCCGATAAAGGAAATTTCATCCGTTCAATACGTGAAAGAAACTTTCTGCAAAACTTCTGTCTGATCTGTGAGTTCATCTCAGAGACTTATAACATAGACTTCAGGAAGCAGTTTGCTAACACTCTTTCCGTGGATTCTGGAAAATGATATGGGGAGCCACTAGGGGCCCATGGTGAAAAAGGAAATATCCTCAGATAATAACTAGAGAGAAGATTTCTGAGAGATTGCTTTCTGATGTGTGACTTCATCACACAGAGTTCCACCCTTCCCTTTTTGGAACAGTTTGCTAACACTGTTGTCGTGGATACTGCAGAGGTATATTTGGGAGCTCATTGTGGTGTATGGTGAAAAAGGAAATATCCTCAGATCATAACTGGAAAGAAGCCTTCTGAGAAACTGCATTGCCATGAGTGAATGCAACTCACAGAGTTACAGGTTTCGCCTCAGTGATCAGTTTGCTAACTACGTTTTCTGGAAATCTGCAATGGGATACCTCTTATCGCAATGAAGCTTACGGTGACAAAGGAAATATCCTCAAATTAAAACTGGAAAGAAACTTTCTTAGAAACTTCTTGGTGATATGTGAATTCATCTCACAAAGTTACACTTATGTTTCGTGGAGCAGTCCATTAACACTGTCTTTGAGGAAACTGAGAAGGGCTTCTTTGGATAGCATTGGGGCCTACGCTGATAAAGGAAATTTCATCCGTTCAAAACGTGAAAGAAGCTTTCTGAGAAACTTCTTTCTGATATGTGAGTTCATCTCACAGACTTATAACTTAGACTTCAGGAAGCAGTTTGCTAAAACGCGTTTCGTGGAATCTGGAAAGTGATATTTGGGAGCCCATAAGGGCCCATGGTGAAAATGGATATATCCTCACATAATAACTAGAGAGAAGGTTTCTGAGAGATTGCTTTCTGATGTGTGACTTCATTACACTGAGTTCCACCCTTCCCTTCTTGGAACAGTTTGCTAACAACGTTGTTGATGATTCTGCAGATGTATATTTGGAAGCTCATTGAGGGCTATGGTGAAAAAGGAAATATCCTCAGATAATAACTAAAGAGAAGCTTTCTGAGAAACTGCACTGCCATGTGTGAATGCAACTCACACAGTTACACGCTTCTCTTCTGTGATCAGTTAGTTAACAGAGTTTTCTGGAAATCTGCAATTAGATACTTCATAGCGCAATGAACCTTATGGCGACAAAGGAAATATCCACAAGTGAAAACTAGAAAGAAGCTTTCTTGGAAACTTCTTGGTGATGTGTGAATTCATCTCACAGAGTTACACTTATGTTTCGTGGTGCAGTCCATTAACACTGTCTTTGAAGAAACTGCGAAGGGCTTCTTTGGATCGCATTGAGGCCTATGCTGATGAAGGACATTTCATCCGTTCAAAACGTGAAAGAAGGTTTCTGAGAAACTTCTTTCTGATCTGCGAGTTCATCTCACAGACTTATGACTTAGACTTCAAGAAGTAGGTTGCTAACACTCTTCTCGTGGAATCTGGAAAGTGATATTTGGGAGCCCATAGGGGCCCATGGTGAAAAAGGAAATATTCTCACATATTAACTAGAGAGAAACTTTCTGAGAGATTGCTTTCTGATGTGTGACTTCATCACACCGAATTCCACCATTGCCTGCTTGGAACAGTTTGCTAACCCTGTTGTCGTGTATTCTGCAGAGGTATATTTTGGAGCTCTTTAAGGGCCATAGTGATAACGGAACTATCCTCACATAATAACTAAAGAGAAGCTTTCTGCGAAACTGTGTTGCCATGGGTGAATGCAACTCACCGAGTTACACGTTTCTCTTCAGTGATCAGTTTCTTAACACAGTTTTCTGGAAATCTGCAATTAGATACTTCATAGCGCCATAACCCTTACGGTGACAAATGAAATATCCACAGATGAAAACTAGAAAGAAACGTTCTTAGAATCTTCTTGGGGATGTGTGAATTCATCTTCCAGAGTTACACTTATGTTTCGTGGAGAAGTCCATAAACACTGTCTTTGAGGAACATGAGAAGGTCTTCCATGGATCGCATTGAGGCCTACGCCGATAAAGGAAATTTCATCCGTTCAATACGTGAAAGAAACTTTCTGCAAAACTTCTGTCTGATCTGTGAGTTCATCTCAGAGACTTATAACATAGACTTCAGGAAGCAGTTTGCTAACACTCTTTCCGTGGATTCTGGAAAATGATATGGGGAGCCACTAGGGGCCCATGGTGAAAAAGGAAATATCCTCAGATAATAACTAGAGAGAAGATTTCTGAGAGATTGCTTTCTGATGTGTGACTTCATCACACAGAGTTCCACCCTTCCCTTTTTGGAACAGTTTGCTAACACTGTTGTCGTGGATACTGCAGAGGTATATTTGGGAGCTCATTGTGGTGTATGGTGAAAAAGGAAATATCCTCAGATCATAACTGGAAAGAAGCCTTCTGAGAAACTGCATTGCCATGAGTGAATGCAACTCACAGAGTTACAGGTTTCGCCTCAGTGATCAGTTTGCTAACTACGTTTTCTGGAAATCTGCAATGGGATACCTCTTATCGCAATGAAGCTTACGGTGACAAAGGAAATATCCTCAAATTAAAACTGGAAAGAAACTTTCTTAGAAACTTCTTGGTGATATGTGAATTCATCTCACAAAGTTACACTTATGTTTCGTGGAGCAGTCCATTAACACTGTCTTTGAGGAAACTGAGAAGGGCTTCTTTGGATAGCATTGGGGCCTACGCTGATAAAGGAAATTTCATCCGTTCAAAACGTGAAAGAAGCTTTCTGAGAAACTTCTTTCTGATATGTGAGTTCATCTCACAGACTTATAACTTAGACTTCAGGAAGCAGTTTGCGAACACTCTTTTCATGGAGTCTGAAAAGTGATATTTGGGAGCCCATAGGGGCCCATGGTGAAAAAGGAAATATCCTCACATAATGACTAGAGAGACGCTTTCTGAGAGATTGTTTTCTTATGTGTGACTTCATCACACAGAGTTCCACTCTTCCCTTCTTGGACCAGTTTGCTAACACTGTTGTCGTGGATTCTGCAGAGTTATATTTGGGAGCTCATTGAGGGCTATGGTGAAAAAGGAAATATCCTCACATAATAACTAAAGAGAAGGTTTCTGAGAAACTGCATTGCCATGTGTGAATGCAACTCACAGACTTACACGTTTCTCTTCAGTGATCAGTTTGTTAACACAGTTCTCTGGAAATCTGCAATTAGATACTTCATAGTGCAATGAACTTTACGGTGAAAAAGGAAATATCCACAGATGAAAACTAGAAAGAAGCTTTCCTAGAAACTTCTTGGTGATGTGTGAATTCTTCTTCCAGAATTACAATTATGCTTCCTGGAGCAATCCATTATCACTGTCTTTGAGGGACCTGAGAAGGGCTTCTTGGATCGCATTGAGGCCAAAGCTGCTAAAGGAAATTTCATCCGTTCAAAACGTGAAAGATGCTTTCAGAGAAACTTCTTTCTGATATGTGAATTCATCTCACAGACTTATAACTTAGACTTCAGGAATCAGTTTGCGAACACTCTTTACGTGGAATCTGGAAAGTGATATTTGCGAACCCATAGGGGCCCATGGTGAAAAAGGAAATATCCTCACATAATAACTAGAGAGAAGCTTTCTGAGAGATTGCTTTCTGATGTGTGACTTCATCACAAAGAGTTCCACCCTGCCCTTCTTGGAACAGTTTGCTAACTCTGTTGTCGTGGATTCTTAAATGTTATATTTGGGTGGTCAATGAGGGCTCTGGTGAAAAAGGAAATATCCGCAAATCAAAACTGGAAAGAAGCCTTCTGAGAAACAGCTTTAGCATGAGTGAATGCAACTCACAGAGTTACACGTTTCTCTTCAGTGATCAGTTTGTTAACACAGTTTTCTGGAAATCTGCAATTAGATTCTTCATAGCACAATGAAACTTACGGTGACAAGGGAAATATCCACAGGTGAAAACTAGAAAGAAGCTTTCTTAGAAACTTCTTGTTGATGTGTAAATTCATCTCACAGATTTACACTTAAGATTCGTGGAGCAGTCCATTACCACTGTCTTTGAGGAACCTGAGAAGGGCTTCTTTGGATCGCATTGAGGTCTACGCTGATAAAGGAAATTTCATTATTTCAAGACGTGAAAGAAACTTTCTGAGAAACTTTTTTCTGGCCTGTGACTTCAACTCACAGACTTATAACTTAGACTTCAGGAAGCAGTTTGCTAACACTCTTTTCGTGGAATCTGGAAAGTGACATTTGGGAGCCCATAGGGGCCCATGGTGAAAAAGGAAATATCCTCACATAATAACTAGAGAGAAGCTTTCTGAGAGTTTGCTTTCCGATGTGTGACTTCATCACACAGAGTTCCACCCCTTCCTTCATAGAACAGTTTGCTAACATTGTTGTCGTGGATTCTGCAGAGTTATATTTGGGAGCTCATTGAGGGCTACGGTGAAAAAGGAGATATCCTCACATAGTAACTAAAGACAAGCTTTCTGAGAAACGGCGTTGCCATGTGTGAATGCAACTCACAGAGTTATACGTTTCTCTTCAGTGATCAGTTTGTTAACACAGTTCTCTGGAAATCTGCAATTAGAGACTTCATAGTGCAGTGAAACTTATGATGACACAGGAAATATCCACAGGTGAAAACTAGAAAGTAGCTTTCTTAAAAACTTCTTGGTGATTTGTGAATTCATATCACAAAGTTACACTTATGTTTCGTGGAGCAGTCCATTAACACTGTCTTTGAGGAACCTGAGAAGGGCTTCCTTGGATCGCATTGAGGCCTACGCTGATAAAGGAATTTTCATCCGTTCAAAACATGAAAGAAGCTTTCTGAGAAACTTTTTTCTGATCTGTGACTTCATCTCACAGACTTATAACTTAGACTTCAGGAAGCAGTTTGCTAACACTTTTTTCGTGGAATCTGGAAAGTGATATATGGGAACCCATAGGAGCCCATAGTGAAAAAGGAAATATCCTCAGGTAATAACTAGAGAGATGCTTTCTGAGAGATTGCTTTCTGATTTGTGACTTCATCACACACAGTTCCACCCTCCCCTTCTTCGAACAGTTTGCTAACACTGTTTTCGTGGATTCTGCAAAGGAATATTTGGGAGCTCATTGAGGGCTATGGTGAAAAAGGAAATATCGTCACATTATAACTAAACAGAAGCTTTCTGAGAAACTGCGTTGCCATGTGTGAATGCATCTCACAGAGTTACACGTTTCTCTACAGTGATCAGTTTGTTAACACAGTTTTCTGGAAATATGCAATTAGATACTACATATCGCAATGAAACTTATGGTGACACAGGAAATATCCACAGGTGAAAACTAGAAAGAAGCTTTCTTGGAAACTTCTTGGTGATGTGTGAATTCATCTCACAGAGTGACACTTATGTTTCGTGGAGCAGTCCATTAACACTGTCTTTGAGGAACCTGAGAAGGGCTTCTTTTGATCGCATTGAGGCCTATGCTGATAAAGGAAATTTCATCCATTAAAAACGTGAAAGAAGCTTTCTGAGAAACTTCTTTCTGATCGGTGAGTTCATCTCACAGACTTATAACTCAGACTTCAGGAAGCAGTTTGCTAACCTTCTTTTCGTGGAAACTGGAAAGTGATATTTGGGATCCCTTAGGGGCCCATGGTGAAAAAGGATATATCCTCACATAAAAACTAGAGAGAAGCTTTCGGAGAGATTGCTTTCTGATGTGTGACTTCATCACACAGAGTTCCAACCTTCCATTCTTGGAAGAGTTTGCTACCTCTGTTGTCGTATATTCTGCAGAGGTATATTTGGGAGCTCATTGAGGGCTATGGTGAAAAAGGAAATATCCTGACATAATAACTAAAGAGAAACTGCGTTGCCATGTGTGAATGCAACTCACAGAGTTACACGTTTCTCTTCAGTGATCAGTTTGTTAACACAGTTTTCTGGAAATCTGCAATTAGATAATTCACTGCGCAATGAACCTTACGTTGAAACAGGAAATATCCACATGTGAAAATTAGAATGAAGCTTTCTTAGAAACTTCTTGGTGATGGGGGAATTCATCTCAGAGAGTTACACTTATGTTTCGTCGAGCAGTCTATTAACACTGTCTTGGAGGAACCAGAGAATGGCTTCTTTAGATCGCATTGAGGCCTACGCTGATAAAGGAAATTTCATCCGTTCCAAACGTGAAAGAAGCTTTCTGAGAAACTTCTTTCTGATCTGTGAGGTCATCTCACAGACTTATAACTTAAACTTCAGGAAGCAGTTTGCTAACACTCTTTTCGTGCAATCTGGAAAGTCATATTTGGGAGCCCTTAGGGGCCCATGGTGAAAAAGGAAATATCCTCACATAATAACTAAAGAGAAGCTTTCTGAGAGATTGCTTTCTGATGTGTGATTCATCACACAAAGTTCCACCCTTCCCTTCTTGGAACAGTTTGCTAACAACTTTGTCGAGGATTCTGCAGAGGTATATTTGGGAGCTCATTGAGGGCTGTGGTAAAAATGGAAATATCCTCACATAATAACTAAAGAGAAGCTTTCTGAGAAACTGCGTTGCCATGTATGAATGCAACCCACAGAGTTACACGTTTCTCTTCAGTGATCAGTGTGCTGACACAGTTTTCTGGAAATCTGCAATTAGACACTTGATAGCGCAATGAACCTTATGGTGACAAAGGAAATATCCAAGGTGAAAACTAGGAAGAAGCTTTCTTGGAAACTTCTTGGTGATGGGTAAATTCATCTCACAGAGTTACACTTACGTTTCATGGAGCAGTACGTTAACACTGTCTTTGAGGTACCTGAGAAGGGCTTCTTTGAATCGCATTGAGGCCTACTCTGATAAAGGAAATTTCATTGGTTCAAAACGTGAAAGAAGCTTTCTGAGAAACTTCTTTCTGATCGGCGAGTTCATCTCACAGACTTATAACTTAGAATTCAGGAAGCAGATTGCTAACACTCTTTTCTCGGAATCTAGAAAGTGATATTTGGGAGCCTATAGGGACCCATGGTGAGAAAGGAAATATCCTCATATAAGAACTAGAGAGAAGCTTTCTGAGAGATTGCTTTCTGATGTGTGACTTCATCAAACAGAGTTCCACCCTTCCCTTCTTGGAACAGTTTGCTAACACTGTTGTGGTGGATTCTGAAGAGGTATATTTGAGAGCTCATTGAGTGCTATGGTGAAAAAGGAAATATCCTCACATAATAACTAAAGAGAAGCTTTCTGAGAAACTGCACTGCCATGTGTGAATGCAACTCACAGAGTTACATGTTTCTCTTCAGTGATCAGTTTGTTAACACACTTTTCTGGAAATCTGCAATTAGATACTTCAAAGCGTAATGAACCTTATGGTGACAAAGGAAATATCCACAGGTGAAAACTAGAAAGAAGCTTTCTTGGAAACTTCTTGGTGATGTGTGATTTCTTCTCACAGAGTTACACTTACTTTTCGTGGAGCAGTCCATTAACACTGTCTTTGAGGAATCGGAGAAGGGCGTCTTTGGATCGCAATGAGGCCTACGCTGATAAAGGAAATTTCATCCGTTGAAAACGTGAAAGAAGCTTTCTGAGAAACTTCGTTCTGATCTGTGAGATCATCTCACAGACTTATAACTTAGACTTCAGGAAGCAGTTTGCTAAAACGCGTTTCGTGGAATCTGGAAAGTGATATTTGGGAGCCCATAAGGGCCCATGGTGAAAATGGATATATCCTCACATAATAACCAGAGAGAAGGTTTCTGAGAGATTGCTTTCTGATGTGTGACTTCATCACACTGAGTTCCACTCTTCCCTTCTTGGAACAGTTTGCTAACAACGTTGTTGATGATTCTGCAGATGTATATTTGGAAGCTCATTGAGGGCTATGGTGAAAAAGGAAATATCCTCAGATAATAACTAAAGAGAAGCTTTCTGAGAAACTGCACTGCCATGTGTGAATGCAACTCACACAGTTACACGCTTCTCTTCTGTGATCAGTTAGTTAACAGAGTTTTCTGGAAATCTGCAATTAGATACTTCATAGCGCAATGAACCTTATGGCGACAAAGGAAATATCCACAAGTGAAAACTAGAAAGAAGCTTTCTTGGAAACTTCTTGGTGATGTGTGAATTCATCTCACAGAGTTACACTTATGTTTCGTGGTGCAGTCCATTAACACTGTCTTTGAAGAAACTGGGAAGGGCTTCTTTGGATCGCATTGAGGCCTATGCTGATGAAGGACATTTCATCCGTTCAAAACGTGAAAGAAGGTTTCTGAGAAACTTCTTTCTGATCTGCGAGTTCATCTCACAGACTTATGACTTAGACTTCAAGAAGTAGGTTGCTAACACTCTTCTCGTGGATTCTGGAAAGTGATATTTGGGAGCCCATAGGGGCCCATGGTGAAAAAGGAAATATTCTCACATATTAACTAGAGAGAAACTTTCTGAGAGATTGCTTTCTGATGTGTGACTTCATCACACCGAATTCCACCATTGCCTGCTTGGAACAGTTTGCTAACCCTGTTGTCGTGTATTCTGCAGAGGTATATTTTGGAGCTCTTTCAGGGCCATAGTGATAACGGAACTATCCTCACATAATAACTAAAGAGAAGCTTTCTGCGAAACTGTGTTGCCATGGGTGAATGCAACTCACCGAGTTACACGTTTCTCTTCAGTGATCAGTTTCTTAACACAGTTTTCTGGAAATCTGAAATTAGATACTTCATAGCGCCATAACCCTTACGGTGACAAATGAAATATCCACAGATGAAAACTAGAAAGAAACGTTCTTAGAATCTTCGTGGGGATGTGTGAATTCATCTTCCAGAGTTACACTTATGTTTCGTGGAGAAGTCCATAAACACTGTCTTTGAGGAACATGAGAAGGTCTTCCATGGATCGCATTGAGGCCTACGCCGATAAAGGAAATTTCATCCGTTCAATACGTGAAAGAAACTTTCTGCAAAACTTCTGTCTGATCTGTGAGTTCATCTCAGAGACTTATAACATAGACTTCAGGAAGCAGTTTGCTAACACTCTTTCCGTGGATTCTGGAAAATGATATGGGGAGCCACTAGGGGCCCATGGTGAAAAAGGAAATATCCTCAGATAATAACTAGAGAGAAGATTTCTGAGAGATTGCTTTCTGATGTGTGACTTCATCACACAGAGTTCCACCCTTCCCTTTTTGGAACAGTTTGCTAACACTGTTGTCGTGGATACTGCAGAGGTATATTTGGGAGCTCATTGTGGTGTATGGTGAAAAAGGAAATATCCTCAGATCATAACTGGAAAGAAGCCTTCTGAGAAACTGCATTGCCATGAGTGAATGCAACTCACAGAGTTACAGGTTTCGCCTCAGTGATCAGTTTGCTAACTACGTTTTCTGGAAATCTGCAATGGGATACCTCTTATCGCAATGAAGCTTACGGTGACAAAGGAAATATCCTCAAATTAAAACTGGAAAGAAACTTTCTTAGAAACTTCTTGGTGATATGTGAATTCATCTCACAAAGTTACACTTATGTTTCGTGGAGCAGTCCATTAACACTGTCTTTGAGGAAACTGAGAAGGGCTTCTTTGGATAGCATTGGGGCCTACGCTGATAAAGGAAATTTCATCCGTTCAAAACGTGAAAGAAGCTTTCTGAGAAACTTCTTTCTGATATGTGAGTTCATCTCACAGACTTATAACTTAGACTTCAGGAAGCAGTTTGCTAAAACGCGTTTCGTGGAATCTGGAAAGTGATATTTGGGAGCCCATAAGGGCCCATGGTGAAAATGGATATATCCTCACATAATAACTAGAGAGAAGGTTTCTGAGAGATTGCTTTCTGATGTGTGACTTCATTACACTGAGTTCCACCCTTCCCTTCTTGGAACAGTTTGCTAACAACGTTGTTGATGATTCTGCAGATGTATATTTGGAAGCTCATTGAGGGCTATGGTGAAAAAGGAAATATCCTCAGATAATAACTAAAGAGAAGCTTTCTGAGAAACTGCACTGCCATGTGTGAATGCAACTCACACAGTTACACGCTTCTCTTCTGTGATCAGTTAGTTAACAGAGTTTTCTGGAAATCTGCAATTAGATACTTCATAGCGCAATGAACCTTATGGCGACAAAGGAAATATCCACAAGTGAAAACTAGAAAGAAGCTTTCTTGGAAACTTCTTGGTGATGTGTGAATTCATCTCACAGAGTTACACTTATGTTTCGTGGTGCAGTCCATTAACACTGTCTTTGAAGAAACTGCGAAGGGCTTCTTTGGATCGCATTGAGGCCTATGCTGATGAAGGACATTTCATCCGTTCAAAACGTGAAAGAAGGTTTCTGAGAAACTTCTTTCTGATCTGCGAGTTCATCTCACAGACTTATGACTTAGACTTCAAGAAGTAGGTTGCTAACACTCTTCTCGTGGAATCTGGAAAGTGATATTTGGGAGCCCATAGGGGCCCATGGTGAAAAAGGAAATATTCTCACATATTAACTAGAGAGAAACTTTCTGAGAGATTGCTTTCTGATGTGTGACTTCATCACACCGAATTCCACCATTGCCTGCTTGGAACAGTTTGCTAACCCTGTTGTCGTGTATTCTGCAGAGGTATATTTTGGAGCTCTTTAAGGGCCATAGTGATAACGGAACTATCCTCACATAATAACTAAAGAGAAGCTTTCTGCGAAACTGTGTTGCCATGGGTGAATGCAACTCACCGAGTTACACGTTTCTCTTCAGTGATCAGTTTCTTAACACAGTTTTCTGGAAATCTGCAATTAGATACTTCATAGCGCCATAACCCTTACGGTGACAAATGAAATATCCACAGATGAAAACTAGAAAGAAACGTTCTTAGAATCTTCTTGGGGATGTGTGAATTCATCTTCCAGAGTTACACTTATGTTTCGTGGAGAAGTCCATAAACACTGTCTTTGAGGAACATGAGAAGGTCTTCCATGGATCGCATTGAGGCCTACGCCGATAAAGGAAATTTCATCCGTTCAATACGTGAAAGAAACTTTCTGCAAAACTTCTGTCTGATCTGTGAGTTCATCTCAGAGACTTATAACATAGACTTCAGGAAGCAGTTTGCTAACACTCTTTCCGTGGATTCTGGAAAATGATATGGGGAGCCACTAGGGGCCCATGGTGAAAAAGGAAATATCCTCAGATAATAACTAGAGAGAAGATTTCTGAGAGATTGCTTTCTGATGTGTGACTTCATCACACAGAGTTCCACCCTTCCCTTTTTGGAACAGTTTGCTAACACTGTTGTCGTGGATACTGCAGAGGTATATTTGGGAGCTCATTGTGGTGTATGGTGAAAAAGGAAATATCCTCAGATCATAACTGGAAAGAAGCCTTCTGAGAAACTGCATTGCCATGAGTGAATGCAACTCACAGAGTTACAGGTTTCGCCTCAGTGATCAGTTTGCTAACTACGTTTTCTGGAAATCTGCAATGGGATACCTCTTATCGCAATGAAGCTTACGGTGACAAAGGAAATATCCTCAAATTAAAACTGGAAAGAAACTTTCTTAGAAACTTCTTGGTGATATGTGAATTCATCTCACAAAGTTACACTTATGTTTCGTGGAGCAGTCCATTAACACTGTCTTTGAGGAAACTGAGAAGGGCTTCTTTGGATAGCATTGGGACCTACGCTGATAAAGGAAATTTCATCCGTTCAAAACGTGAAAGAAGCTTTCTGAGAAACTTCTTTCTGATATGTGAGTTCATCTCACAGACTTATAACTTAGACTTCAGGAAGCAGTTTGCGAACACTCTTTTCATGGAGTCTGAAAAGTGATATTTGGGAGCCCATAGGGGCCCATGGTGAAAAAGGAAATATCCTCACATAATGACTAGAGAGACGCTTTCTGAGAGATTGTTTTCTTATGTGTGACTTCATCACACAGAGTTCCACTCTTCCCTTCTTGGACCAGTTTGCTAACACTGTTGTCGTGGATTCTGCAGAGTTATATTTGGGAGCTCATTGAGGGCTATGGTGAAAAAGGAAATATCCTCACATAATAACTAAAGAGAAGGTTTCTGAGAAACTGCATTGCCATGTGTGAATGCAACTCACAGACTTACACGTTTCTCTTCAGTGATCAGTTTGTTAACACAGTTCTCTGGAAATCTGCAATTAGATACTTCATAGTGCAATGAACTTTACGGTGAAAAAGGAAATATCCACAGATGAAAACTAGAAAGAAGCTTTCCTAGAAACTTCTTGGTGATGTGTGAATTCTTCTTCCAGAATTACAATTATGCTTCCTGGAGCAATCCATTATCACTGTCTTTGAGGGACCTGAGAAGGGCTTCTTGGATCGCATTGAGGCCAAAGCTGCTAAAGGAAATTTCATCCGTTCAAAACGTGAAAGATGCTTTCAGAGAAACTTCTTTCTGATATGTGAATTCATCTCACAGACTTATAACTTAGACTTCAGGAATCAGTTTGCGAACACTCTTTACGTGGAATCTGGAAAGTGATATTTGCGAACCCATAGGGGCCCATGGTGAAAAAGGAAATATCCTCACATAATAACTAGAGAGAAGCTTTCTGAGAGATTGCTTTCTGATGTGTGACTTCATCACAAAGAGTTCCACCCTGCCCTTCTTGGAACAGTTTGCTAACTCTGTTGTCGTGGATTCTTAAATGTTATATTTGGGTGGTCAATGAGGGCTCTGGTGAAAAAGGAAATATCCGCAAATCAAAACTGGAAAGAAGCCTTCTGAGAAACAGCTTTAGCATGAGTGAATGCAACTCACAGAGTTACACGTTTCTCTTCAGTGATCAGTTTGTTAACACAGTTTTCTGGAAATCTGCAATTAGATTCTTCATAGCACAATGAAACTTACGGTGACAAGGGAAATATCCACAGGTGAAAACTAGAAAGAAGCTTTCTTAGAAACTTCTTGTTGATGTGTAAATTCATCTCACAGATTTACACTTAAGATTCGTGGAGCAGTCCATTACCACTGTCTTTGAGGAACCTGAGAAGGGCTTCTTTGGATCGCATTGAGGTCTACGCTGATAAAGGAAATTTCATTATTTCAAGACGTGAAAGAAACTTTCTGAGAAACTTTTTTCTGGCCTGTGACTTCAACTCACAGACTTATAACTTAGACTTCAGGAAGCAGTTTGCTAACACTCTTTTCGTGGAATCTGGAAAGTGACATTTGGGAGCCCATAGGGGCCCATGGTGAAAAAGGAAATATCCTCACATAATAACTAGAGAGAAGCTTTCTGAGAGTTTGCTTTCCGATGTGTGACTTCATCACACAGAGTTCCACCCCTTCCTTCATAGAACAGTTTGCTAACATTGTTGTCGTGGATTCTGCAGAGTTATATTTGGGAGCTCATTGAGGGCTACGGTGAAAAAGGAGATATCCTCACATAGTAACTAAAGACAAGCTTTCTGAGAAACGGCGTTGCCATGTGTGAATGCAACTCACAGAGTTATACGTTTCTCTTCAGTGATCAGTTTGTTAACACAGTTCTCTGGAAATCTGCAATTAGAGACTTCATAGTGCAGTGAAACTTATGATGACACAGGAAATATCCACAGGTGAAAACTAGAAAGTAGCTTTCTTAAAAACTTCTTGGTGATTTGTGAATTCATATCACAAAGTTACACTTATGTTTCGTGGAGCAGTCCATTAACACTGTCTTTGAGGAACCTGAGAAGGGCTTCCTTGGATCGCATTGAGGCCTACGCTGATAAAGGAATTTTCATCCGTTCAAAACATGAAAGAAGCTTTCTGAGAAACTTTTTTCTGATCTGTGACTTCATCTCACAGACTTATAACTTAGACTTCAGGAAGCAGTTTGCTAACACTTTTTTCGTGGAATCTGGAAAGTGATATATGGGAACCCATAGGAGCCCATAGTGAAAAAGGAAATATCCTCAGGTAATAACTAGAGAGATGCTTTCTGAGAGATTGCTTTCTGATTTGTGACTTCATCACACACAGTTCCACCCTCCCCTTCTTCGAACAGTTTGCTAACACTGTTTTCGTGGATTCTGCAAAGGAATATTTGGGAGCTCATTGAGGGCTATGGTGAAAAAGGAAATATCGTCACATTATAACTAAACAGAAGCTTTCTGAGAAACTGCGTTGCCATGTGTGAATGCATCTCACAGAGTTACACGTTTCTCTACAGTGATCAGTTTGTTAACACAGTTTTCTGGAAATATGCAATTAGATACTACATATCGCAATGAAACTTATGGTGACACAGGAAATATCCACAGGTGAAAACTAGAAAGAAGCTTTCTTGGAAACTTCTTGGTGATGTGTGAATTCATCTCACAGAGTGACACTTATGTTTCGTGGAGCAGTCCATTAACACTGTCTTTGAGGAACCTGAGAAGGGCTTCTTTTGATCGCATTGAGGCCTATGCTGATAAAGGAAATTTCATCCATTAAAAACGTGAAAGAAGCTTTCTGAGAAACTTCTTTCTGATCGGTGAGTTCATCTCACAGACTTATAACTCAGACTTCAGGAAGCAGTTTGCTAACCTTCTTTTCGTGGAAACTGGAAAGTGATATTTGGGATCCCTTAGGGGCCCATGGTGAAAAAGGATATATCCTCACATAAAAACTAGAGAGAAGCTTTCGGAGAGATTGCTTTCTGATGTGTGACTTCATCACACAGAGTTCCAACCTTCCATTCTTGGAAGAGTTTGCTACCTCTGTTGTCGTATATTCTGCAGAGGTATATTTGGGAGCTCATTGAGGGCTATGGTGAAAAAGGAAATATCCTGACATAATAACTAAAGAGAAACTGCGTTGCCATGTGTGAATGCAACTCACAGAGTTACACGTTTCTCTTCAGTGATCAGTTTGTTAACACAGTTTTCTGGAAATCTGCAATTAGATAATTCACTGCGCAATGAACCTTACGTTGAAACAGGAAATATCCACATGTGAAAATTAGAATGAAGCTTTCTTAGAAACTTCTTGGTGATGGGGGAATTCATCTCAGAGAGTTACACTTATGTTTCGTCGAGCAGTCTATTAACACTGTCTTGGAGGAACCAGAGAATGGCTTCTTTAGATCGCATTGAGGCCTACGCTGATAAAGGAAATTTCATCCGTTCCAAACGTGAAAGAAGCTTTCTGAGAAACTTCTTTCTGATCTGTGAGGTCATCTCACAGACTTATAACTTAAACTTCAGGAAGCAGTTTGCTAACACTCTTTTCGTGCAATCTGGAAAGTCATATTTGGGAGCCCTTAGGGGCCCATGGTGAAAAAGGAAATATCCTCACATAATAACTAAAGAGAAGCTTTCTGAGAGATTGCTTTCTGATGTGTGATTCATCACACAAAGTTCCACCCTTCCCTTCTTGGAACAGTTTGCTAACAACTTTGTCGAGGATTCTGCAGAGGTATATTTGGGAGCTCATTGAGGGCTGTGGTAAAAATGGAAATATCCTCACATAATAACTAAAGAGAAGCTTTCTGAGAAACTGCGTTGCCATGTATGAATGCAACCCACAGAGTTACACGTTTCTCTTCAGTGATCAGTGTGCTGACACAGTTTTCTGGAAATCTGCAATTAGACACTTGATAGCGCAATGAACCTTATGGTGACAAAGGAAATATCCAAGGTGAAAACTAGGAAGAAGCTTTCTTGGAAACTTCTTGGTGATGGGTAAATTCATCTCACAGAGTTACACTTACGTTTCATGGAGCAGTACGTTAACACTGTCTTTGAGGTACCTGAGAAGGGCTTCTTTGAATCGCATTGAGGCCTACTCTGATAAAGGAAATTTCATTGGTTCAAAACGTGAAAGAAGCTTTCTGAGAAACTTCTTTCTGATCGGCGAGTTCATCTCACAGACTTATAACTTAGAATTCAGGAAGCAGATTGCTAACACTCTTTTCTCGGAATCTAGAAAGTGATATTTGGGAGCCTATAGGGACCCATGGTGAGAAAGGAAATATCCTCATATAAGAACTAGAGAGAAGCTTTCTGAGAGATTGCTTTCTGATGTGTGACTTCATCAAACAGAGTTCCACCCTTCCCTTCTTGGAACAGTTTGCTAACACTGTTGTGGTGGATTCTGAAGAGGTATATTTGAGAGCTCATTGAGTGCTATGGTGAAAAAGGAAATATCCTCACATAATAACTAAAGAGAAGCTTTCTGAGAAACTGCACTGCCATGTGTGAATGCAACTCAGAGAGTTACATGTTTCTCTTCAGTGATCAGTTTGTTAACACACTTTTCTGGAAATCTGCAATTAGATACTTCAAAGCGTAATGAACCTTATGGTGACAAAGGAAATATCCACAGGTGAAAACTAGAAAGAAGCTTTCTTGGAAACTTCTTGGTGATGTGTGATTTCTTCTCACAGAGTTACACTTACTTTTCGTGGAGCAGTCCATTAACACTGTCTTTGAGGAATCGGAGAAGGGCGTCTTTGGATCGCAATGAGGCCTACGCTGATAAAGGAAATTTCATCCGTTGAAAACGTGAAAGAAGCTTTCTGAGAAACTTCGTTCTGATCTGTGAGATCATCTCACAGACTTATAACTTAGACTTCAGGAAGCAGTTTGCTAAAACGCGTTTCGTGGAATCTGGAAAGTGATATTTGGGAGCCCATAAGGGCCCATGGTGAAAATGGATATATCCTCACATAATAACCAGAGAGAAGGTTTCTGAGAGATTGCTTTCTGATGTGTGACTTCATCACACTGAGTTCCACTCTTCCCTTCTTGGAACAGTTTGCTAACAACGTTGTTGATGATTCTGCAGATGTATATTTGGAAGCTCATTGAGGGCTATGGTGAAAAAGGAAATATCCTCAGATAATAACTAAAGAGAAGCTTTCTGAGAAACTGCACTGCCATGTGTGAATGCAACTCACACAGTTACACGCTTCTCTTCTGTGATCAGTTAGTTAACAGAGTTTTCTGGAAATCTGCAATTAGATACTTCATAGCGCAATGAACCTTATGGCGACAAAGGAAATATCCACAAGTGAAAACTAGAAAGAAGCTTTCTTGGAAACTTCTTGGTGATGTGTGAATTCATCTCACAGAGTTACACTTATGTTTCGTGGTGCAGTCCATTAACACTGTCTTTGAAGAAACTGGGAAGGGCTTCTTTGGATCGCATTGAGGCCTATGCTGATGAAGGACATTTCATCCGTTCAAAACGTGAAAGAAGGTTTCTGAGAAACTTCTTTCTGATCTGCGAGTTCATCTCACAGACTTATGACTTAGACTTCAAGAAGTAGGTTGCTAACACTCTTCTCGTGGATTCTGGAAAGTGATATTTGGGAGCCCATAGGGGCCCATGGTGAAAAAGGAAATATTCTCACATATTAACTAGAGAGAAACTTTCTGAGAGATTGCTTTCTGATGTGTGACTTCATCACACCGAATTCCACCATTGCCTGCTTGGAACAGTTTGCTAACCCTGTTGTCGTGTATTCTGCAGAGGTATATTTTGGAGCTCTTTCAGGGCCATAGTGATAACGGAACTATCCTCACATAATAACTAAAGAGAAGCTTTCTGCGAAACTGTGTTGCCATGGGTGAATGCAACTCACCGAGTTACACGTTTCTCTTCAGTGATCAGTTTCTTAACACAGTTTTCTGGAAATCTGCAATTAGATACTTCATAGCGCCATAACCCTTACGGTGACAAATGAAATATCCACAGATGAAAACTAGAAAGAAACGTTCTTAGAATCTTCGTGGGGATGTGTGAATTCATCTTCCAGAGTTACACTTATGTTTCGTGGAGAAGTCCATAAACACTGTCTTTGAGGAACATGAGAAGGTCTTCCATGGATCGCATTGAGGCCTACGCCGATAAAGGAAATTTCATCCGTTCAATACGTGAAAGAAACTTTCTGCAAAACTTCTGTCTGATCTGTGAGTTCATCTCAGAGACTTATAACATAGACTTCAGGAAGCAGTTTGCTAACACTCTTTCCGTGGATTCTGGAAAATGATATGGGGAGCCACTAGGGGCCCATGGTGAAAAAGGAAATATCCTCAGATAATAACTAGAGAGAAGATTTCTGAGAGATTGCTTTCTGATGTGTGACTTCATCACACAGAGTTCCACCCTTCCCTTTTTGGAACAGTTTGCTAACACTGTTGTCGTGGATACTGCAGAGGTATATTTGGGAGCTCATTGTGGTGTATGGTGAAAAAGGAAATATCCTCAGATCATAACTGGAAAGAAGCCTTCTGAGAAACTGCATTGCCATGAGTGAATGCAACTCACAGAGTTACAGGTTTCGCCTCAGTGATCAGTTTGCTAACTACGTTTTCTGGAAATCTGCAATGGGATACCTCTTATCGCAATGAAGCTTACGGTGACAAAGGAAATATCCTCAAATTAAAACTGGAAAGAAACTTTCTTAGAAACTTCTTGGTGATATGTGAATTCATCTCACAAAGTTACACTTATGTTTCGTGGAGCAGTCCATTAACACTGTCTTTGAGGAAACTGAGAAGGGCTTCTTTGGATAGCATTGGGGCCTACGCTGATAAAGGAAATTTCATCCGTTCAAAACGTGAAAGAAGCTTTCTGAGAAACTTCTTTCTGATATGTGAGTTCATCTCACAGACTTATAACTTAGACTTCAGGAAGCAGTTTGCGAACACTCTTTTCATGGAGTCTGAAAAGTGATATTTGGGAGCCCATAGGGGCCCATGGTGAAAAAGGAAATATCCTCACATAATGACTAGAGAGACGCTTTCTGAGAGATTGTTTTCTTATGTGTGACTTCATCACACAGAGTTCCACTCTTCCCTTCTTGGACCAGTTTGCTAACACTGTTGTCGTGGATTCTGCAGAGTTATATTTGGGAGCTCATTGAGGGCTATGGTGAAAAAGGAAATATCCTCACATAATAACTAAAGAGAAGGTTTCTGAGAAACTGCATTGCCATGTGTGAATGCAACTCACAGACTTACACGTTTCTCTTCAGTGATCAGTTTGTTAACACAGTTCTCTGGAAATCTGCAATTAGATACTTCATAGTGCAATGAACTTTACGGTGAAAAAGGAAATATCCACAGATGAAAACTAGAAAGAAGCTTTCCTAGAAACTTCTTGGTGATGTGTGAATTCTTCTTCCAGAATTACAATTATGCTTCCTGGAGCAATCCATTATCACTGTCTTTGAGGGACCTGAGAAGGGCTTCTTGGATCGCATTGAGGCCAAAGCTGCTAAAGGAAATTTCATCCGTTCAAAACGTGAAAGATGCTTTCAGAGAAACTTCTTTCTGATATGTGAATTCATCTCACAGACTTATAACTTAGACTTCAGGAATCAGTTTGCGAACACTCTTTACGTGGAATCTGGAAAGTGATATTTGCGAACCCATAGGGGCCCCATGGTGAAAAAGGAAATATCCTCACATAATAACTAGAGAGAAGCTTTCTGAGAGATTGCTTTCTGATGTGTGACTTCATCACAAAGAGTTCCACCCTGCCCTTCTTGGAACAGTTTGCTAACTCTGTTGTCGTGGATTCTTAAATGTTATATTTGGGTGGTCAATGAGGGCTCTGGTGAAAAAGGAAATATCCGCAAATCAAAACTGGAAAGAAGCCTTCTGAGAAACAGCTTTAGCATGAGTGAATGCAACTCACAGAGTTACACGTTTCTCTTCAGTGATCAGTTTGTTAACACAGTTTTCTGGAAATCTGCAATTAGATTCTTCATAGCACAATGAAACTTACGGTGACAAGGGAAATATCCACAGGTGAAAACTAGAAAGAAGCTTTCTTAGAAACTTCTTGTTGATGTGTAAATTCATCTCACAGATTTACACTTAAGATTCGTGGAGCAGTCCATTACCACTGTCTTTGAGGAACCTGAGAAGGGCTTCTTTGGATCGCATTGAGGTCTACGCTGATAAAGGAAATTTCATTATTTCAAGACGTGAAAGAAACTTTCTGAGAAACTTTTTTCTGGCCTGTGACTTCAACTCACAGACTTATAACTTAGACTTCAGGAAGCAGTTTGCTAACACTCTTTTCGTGGAATCTGGAAAGTGACATTTGGGAGCCCATAGGGGCCCATGGTGAAAAAGGAAATATCCTCACATAATAACTAGAGAGAAGCTTTCTGAGAGTTTGCTTTCCGATGTGTGACTTCATCACACAGAGTTCCACCCCTTCCTTCATAGAACAGTTTGCTAACATTGTTGTCGTGGATTCTGCAGAGTTATATTTGGGAGCTCATTGAGGGCTACGGTGAAAAAGGAGATATCCTCACATAGTAACTAAAGACAAGCTTTCTGAGAAACGGCGTTGCCATGTGTGAATGCAACTCACAGAGTTATACGTTTCTCTTCAGTGATCAGTTTGTTAACACAGTTCTCTGGAAATCTGCAATTAGAGACTTCATAGTGCAGTGAAACTTATGATGACACAGGAAATATCCACAGGTGAAAACTAGAAAGTAGCTTTCTTAAAAACTTCTTGGTGATTTGTGAATTCATATCACAAAGTTACACTTATGTTTCGTGGAGCAGTCCATTAACACTGTCTTTGAGGAACCTGAGAAGGGCTTCCTTGGATCGCATTGAGGCCTACGCTGATAAAGGAATTTTCATCCGTTCAAAACATGAAAGAAGCTTTCTGAGAAACTTTTTTCTGATCTGTGACTTCATCTCACAGACTTATAACTTAGACTTCAGGAAGCAGTTTGCTAACACTTTTTTCGTGGAATCTGGAAAGTGATATATGGGAACCCATAGGAGCCCATAGTGAAAAAGGAAATATCCTCAGGTAATAACTAGAGAGATGCTTTCTGAGAGATTGCTTTCTGATTTGTGACTTCATCACACACAGTTCCACCCTCCCCTTCTTCGAACAGTTTGCTAACACTGTTTTCGTGGATTCTGCAAAGGAATATTTGGGAGCTCATTGAGGGCTATGGTGAAAAAGGAAATATCGTCACATTATAACTAAACAGAAGCTTTCTGAGAAACTGCGTTGCCATGTGTGAATGCATCTCACAGAGTTACACGTTTCTCTTGAGTGATCACTTTGTTAACACAGTTTTCTGGAAATCTGCAATTAGATACTTCATAGTGCAATGAACCTTATGGTGACACAGGAAATATCCACAGGCGAAAACTAGAAAGAAGCTTTCTTAGAAACTTCTTGGTGATGTGTGAATTCATCTCACAGAGTTACACTTATGTTTCGTGGAGCAGTCCATTAACACTGTCTTTGAGGAACCTGAGAAGGGCTTCCTTGGATCGCATTGAGGCCTACGCTGATAAAGGAAGTTTCATCCGTTCAAAACGTGAAAGAAGCTTTCTGAGTAACTTCTTTCTGTTCTGTGAGTTCATCTAAGAGAATTATAACTTAGACTTCAGGAAGCAGTTTGCTAACACTCTTTTCGTGGAATCTGGAAAGTGATATTTGGGAGCCCATAGGGTCCCATTGTGAAAAAGCAAATATCCTCACATAATAACTAGATCGAGTCTTTCTGAGAGATTGCTTTCTGATGTGTGACTTCATCACACAGAGTTCCACCCTTCCTTTCTTGGAACAGTTTGCTAACACTGTTGTCGTGGATTCTGCAAAGTTATATTTGGGAGTTCATTGAGGGTTATGGTGAAAAAGGAAGCATCCTCAGATCACAAAGGGAAAGAAGCCTTCTGAGAAACTGCATTGCCAGGAGTGAATGCAACTCACAGACTTACATGTTTCTCTTCAGTGATCAGTTTGTAACTAAGTTTTCTGGAAATCTGCAATGGGATACCTCTTAGCGCAATGAAACTTACGGTGAAAAGAAATATCCTCAGATGTAAACTAGAAGAAGCTATCTTAGAAACTTCTTGGTGATGTGTGAATTCATCTCACAGAGTTACACTTATGTTTCGTGGAGCAGTCCATTAAACACTGTGTTTGATGAAACTGAGTAGGGCTTCCTTGGATCGCATTGAAGCATACGCTGATAAAGGAAATTTCATCCGTTCAAAACGTGAAAGAAGCTTTCTGGGAAACTTCTTTCTGATCTGTGAGTTCATCTCACAGACTTATAACTTAGACTTCAGGAAGCAGTTTGCGAACACCCTTTTAGTGGAATCTGGAAAATGATATTTGGGAGCCCTTAGGGGGCCCATGGTGAAAAAGGAAATATCCTCACATAATAACTAGGAGAGAAGCTTTATGAGAGATTGCTTTCTGATGTGTGACTTCATCACACAGAGTTCCACCCTTCCCTTCTTGGAACAGTTCGCTAACACTGTTGTTGTGGATTCTGCAGAGGTATACTTGGGAGCTCATAGAGGGCTAAGGTGAAAAAGGAAATATCCTCACATAATAACTAAAGAGAAGCTTTCTGAGAAACTTCGTTGCCATTTGTGAATGCAACTCACAGAATTACACGTTTCTCTTCAGTGATCAGTTTGTTAACACCGTTTTCTGGAAATCTGCAATTAGATACTTCATAGCGCAATGAACCTTACGGTTGACAAAGGAAATATCCACAGATTGAAAACTCGAAAGAATCTTCCTTAGAAACTTCCTGGTGATGTGTGAATTCATCTCACAGATTTACACTTATATTTCGTGGTTGTAGTCCATTAACACTGTCTTTGAGGAACCTGAGAAGTGCTTCCTTGGATCTCATCGAGACCTACGATGATAAAGGAAATTTCATCCGTTTCAAACGTGAAAGACGCTTTCTCAGAAACTTCTTGTTGATCTGTGAGTTCATCTAAAGATTTATATCTTAGACTTCAGGAAGCAGTTTATTGACACTCTTCTCGTGAAATATGGAAAGTGATATTTGGGAGCCCATAGGGGCCCATGGTGAAAACGGAAATATCCTCACATAATAACTAGAGAGAAGCTTTCTGAGAGGTTGCTTTCTGATGTGTGACTTCATCACACAGAGTTCCACCCTTCCTTTCTTGGAACAGTTTCCTAACACTGCTGTCGTGGATTCTGCAAAGGAATATTTCGGAGTTCATTGAGGGCCATGGTGAAAAGGGAAATATCCTCAGATCAAAACTGGAAAGAAGCCTTCTGAGAAACTGCATTGCCATGAGTGAATGCAACTCAGAGATTTACACGTTTCTCTTCAGTGATCAGTTTGCTAACTAAGTTTTCTAGAAATCTGAAATAGCATACCTCTTAGCGCAATGAAGCTTGCGGTGAGAAAGGAAATATCCTCAGATGAAAACTAGAAAGAAGCTTTCTTAGAAACATCTTGGTGATGTGTGAATTCATCTCACAGAGTTACATTTATGTTTCGTGGAGCAGTCCATTAACACTGTCTTTGAGCAACCTGAGTAGGGCTTCTTTGGATAGCATTGAGGCTTACGCTAATAAAGGAAATTTCATCCGTTCAAAACGTGAAAGAAGCTTTCTGAGAAACTTCTTTCTGATCTGTGAGTTCATCTCACTGACTTATAACTTAGACTTCAGGAAGAGTTTGCTAACAATCTTTTCGTGGAATCTGGAAAGTGAAATTTGGGAGCCAATAGCGGCCCATGGTGAAAAAAAAATATCCTCACATAATAACTAAAGAGAAGCTTTCTGAGAAACTGCGTTGCCATGTGTGAATGCAACTCAGAGAGTTACACGTTTCTCTTCAATGATCAGTTTTTTA
>NW_022144588.1:0-8760 GCF_007565055.1 Rhinopithecus roxellana
TTTCGTGGAGCAGTCCATTAACACTGTCTTTGAGGAACCTGAGAAGGGCTTCCTTGGATCGCATTGAGGCCTACGCTGATAAAGGAAATTTCATCCGTTCAAAACGTGAAAAAGCTTTCTGAGAAACTTCTTTCTGATATGTGAGTTCATCTCACAGACTTATAATTTAGACTTCAGGAAGCAGTTTGCTAACACTCTTTTCGTGGAAACTGGAAAGTGATATTTGGGAGCCCTTAGGGACCCATGGTGAAAAGGAAATAGCCTCACATAATAACTACAGAGAAGCTTTCTGAGAGATTGCTTTCTGATGTGTGACTTCATCACACAGAGTTCCACCTTCCCTTCTTGGAACAGTTTGCTAACACTGTTGTCGTGGATTCTGCAAAGGTATATTTGGGAGCTCATTGAGGGCTCTGGTGAAAAAGGAAATATCCTCACATAATAACTAAAGAGCAGCTTTCTGAGAAACTGCACTGCCATGTGTGAATGAACTCACAGAGTTACACGTTTCTCTTCAGTGATCAGTTTGTTAACACAGTTTTCTGGAAATCTGCAATTAGATACTTCATAGGCAATGAAACTTACGGTGAGAAAGGAAACATCCACAGATGAAAACTGAAAGAAGCTTTCTTAAACTTCTTGGTGATGTGTGAATTCATCTCACAGAGTTACACTTATGTTTCGTGGAGCAGTCCATTAACACTGTCTTTGAGGAACCTGAGAAGGGCTTCCTTGGATCGCATTGAGGCCTACGCTGAAAGGAAATTTCATCGTTCAAAACGTGAAAGAAGCTTTCTGAGAAACTTCTTTCTGATCGTGAGTTCATCTCACAGACTTATAATTTAGACTTCAGGAAGCAGTTTGCTAACACTCTTTTCGTGGAAACTGGAAAGTGATATTTGGGAGCCCACAGGGACCCATGGTGAAAAGGAAATATCCTCACATAATAACTACAGAGAAGCTTTCTGAGAGATTGCTTTCTGATGTGTGACTTCATCACACAGAGTTCCCACCTTCCCTTCTTGGAACAGTTTGCTAACACTGTTGTCGTGGATTCTGCAAAGGTATATTTGGGAGCTCATTGAGGGCTCTGGTGAAAAAGGAAATATCCTCACATAATAACTAAAGAGCAGCTTTCTGAGAAACTGCACTGCCATGTGTGAATGCAACTCACAGAGTTACACGTTTCTCTTCAGTGATCAGTTTGTTAACACAGTTTTCTGGAAATCTGCAATTAGATACTTCATAGCGCAATGAAACTTACGGTGACAAAGGAAACATCCACAGATGAAAACTAGAAAGAAGCTTTCTTAGAACTTCTTGGTGATGTGTGAATTCATCTCACAGAGTTACACTTATGTTTCGTGGAGCAGTCCATTAACACTGTCTTTGAGGAACCTGAGAAGGGCTTCCTTGGATCGCATTGAGGCCTACGCTGATAAAGGAAATTTCATCCGTTCAAAACGTGAAAGAAGCTTTCTGAGAAACTTCTTTCTGATCTGTGAGTTCATCTCACAGACTTATAATTTAGACTTCAGGAAGCAGTTTGCTAACACTCTTTTCGTGGAAACTGGAAAGTGATATTTGGGAGCCCTAGGGACCCATGGTGAAAAGGACATATCCTCACATAATAACTACAGAGAAGCTTTCGAGAGATTGCTTTTCTGATGTGTGACTTCATCACACAGAGTTCCAACCCTTCCTTCTATGGAACAAGTTTGCTAACACTGTTGTCGTGGATTCTGCAAGGTATATTTGGGAGCTCATTGAGGCTCTGGTGAAAAAGGAAATATCCTCACATAATAACTAAAGAGC
The DNA here is from genome assembly GCF_007565055.1 of Rhinopithecus roxellana. Taxonomy (NCBI): domain Eukaryota; kingdom Metazoa; phylum Chordata; class Mammalia; order Primates; family Cercopithecidae; genus Rhinopithecus; species Rhinopithecus roxellana. Next base: position 1,816 of record NW_022144588.1, read on the forward strand.
AGCTTTCTGAGAAACTGCACTGCCATGTGTGATGCAACTCACAGAGTTACACGTTTCTCTTCAGTGATCAGTTTGTTAACACAGTTTCTGGAAATCTGCAATTAGATACTTCATAGCGCAATGAAACTTACGGTGACAAAGAAACATCCACAGATTGAAACTAGAAAGAAGCTTCTTAGAAACTTCTTGGTGATGTGTGAATTCATCTCACAGAGTTACACTTATGTTTCGTGGAGCAGTCCATTAACACTGTCTTTGAGGAACCTGAGAAGGGCTTCCTTGGATCGCATTGAGGCCTACGCTGATAAAGGAAATTTCATCCGTTCAAAACGTGAAAGAAGCTTTCTGAGAAACTTCTTTCTGATCGTGAGTTCATCTCACAGACTTATAATTTAGACTTCAGGAAGCAGTTTGCTAACACTCTTTTCGTGGAACTGGAAAGTGATATTTGGGACCCTAGGGACCCATGGTGAAAAAGGAAATATCCTCACATAATAACTACAGAGAAGCTTTCTGAGAGATTGCTTTCTGATGTGTGACTTCATCACACAGAGTTCCACCCTTCCCTTCTTGGAACAGTTTGCTAACACTGTTGTCGTGGATTCTGCAAAGGTATATTTGGGAGCTCATTGAGGGCTCTGGTGAAAAAGGAAATATCCTCACATAATAACTAAAGAGCAGCTTGTGTGAGAAATTACACTGCCATGTGTGAATGCAACCTCACAGAGGTTACACAGTTTCTCTTCAGGATCAGTTTTGGTAACACATGATTCTGGAAATCTGCAATTAGATACTTCAGAGCGCAATGAAACTTACGGTGACAAAGGAAACAATCCACAGATGAAAACTAGAAAGAAGCTTTCTGAGGAAACTCTTGGGTGATGTGTTGAATTCATCTCACAGAGTTACAGCTTATGTTTCGTGGAGCAGTCCATTAACACTGTTCCTTGAGGAACATGAGAAGGGCTTCCCTGGATTCGCATTGAGGCCCTCCGCTAATAAAGGAATTTCATCCGTTCAAAACCGTGAAGAAGCTTTCTGAGAAACTTCTTTCTGATCTGTGGATTCATTCACAGACTTATAATTTAGACTTCAGGAAGCAGTTTGCTAACACTCTTTTTCGTGGAAACTGGAAAGTGATATTTGGAGCCCATAGGGACCCATGGTGAAAAAGGAAATATCCTCACATAATAACTACAGAGAAGGCTTTTCTGAGAGATTGCTTTCTGATGTGGACTTCATCACACAGAGTTTCCACCCTTTCCCTTCTTGGAACAGTTTGCTAACACTGTTGTCGTGGATTCTGCAAAGGTATATTTGGGAGCTCATTGAGGGCTCTGTGAAAAAGGAAATATCCTCACATATAACTAAAGAGCAGCTTTCTGAGAAACTGCACTGCCATGTGTGAATGCAACTCACAGAGTTACACGTTTCTCTTCAGTGATCAGTTTGTTAACACAGTTTTCTGGAAATCTGCAATTAGATACTTCATAGCGCAATGAAACTTACGTAGACAAAGGAAACATCCACAGATGAAAACTAGAAAGAAGCTTTCTTAGAAACTTCTTGTGATGTGTGAATTCATCTCACAGAGTTACACTTATGTTTCGTGAGCAGTCATTAACACTGTCTTTGAGGAACCTGAGAAGGGCTTCCTTGGATCGCTTTGAGGCCTACGCTGATAAGGAAATTTCATCCGTTCAAACGTGAAAGAAGCTTTCTGAGAAACTTCTTTCTGATCTGTGAGTTCATCTCACAGACTTATAATTTAGACTTCAGGAAGCAGTTTGCTAACACTCTTTTCGTGAAACTGGAAAGTGATATTTGGGAGCCCACAGGGACCCATGGTGAAAAAGGAAATATCCTCACATAATAACTACAGAGAAGCTTCTGAGAGATTGCTTTCTGATGTGTGACTTCATCACACAGAGTTCCACCCTTCCTTCTTGGAACAGTTTGCTAACACTGTTGTCGTGGATTCTGCAAAGGTATATTTGGGAGCTCATTGAGGGCTCTGGTGAAAAAGGAAATATCCTCACATAATAACTAAAGAGCAGCTTTCTGAAAACTGCACTGCCATGTGTGAATGCAACTCACAGAGTTACACGTTTCTCTTCAGTGATCAGTTTGTTAACACAGTTTTCTGGAATCTGCAATTAGATACTTCATAGCGCAATGAAATCTTACAGGTGACAAAGGAAACATCCACAGATGAAAACTAGAAAGAAGCTTTCTTAGAAACTTCTTGGTGATGTGTGAATTCATCTCACAGAGTTACACTTATGTTTCGTGGAGCAGTCCATTAACACTGTCTTTGAGGAACCTGAGAAGGGCTTCCTTGGATTGCATTGAGGCCTACGCTGATAAAGGAAATTTCATCCGTTCAAAACGTGAAAGAAGCTTTCTGAGAAACTTCTTTCTGATCTGTGAGTTCATCTCACAGACTTATAAGTTAGACTTCAGGAAGCAGTTTGCTAACACTCTTTTCGTGGAAACTGGAAAGTGATATTGGGGAGCCCCTAGGGACCATGGTGAAAAAGGAAATATCCTCACATAATACCTACAGAGAAGCTTTCTGAGAGATTGCTTTCTGATGTGTGACTTCATCACACAGAGTTCCAACCCTTCCCTTCTTGGAACAGTTTGCTAACACTGTTGTCGTGGATTCTGCAAAGGTATATTTGGGAGCTCATTGAGGGCTCTGGTGAAAAAGGAAATATCCTCACATAATAACTAAAGAGCAGCTTTCTGAGAAACTGCACTGCCATGTGTGAATGCAACTCACAGAGTTACACGTTTCTCTTCAGTGATCAGTTGTTAACAGTTTTTCTGGAAATCTGCAATTAGATACTTCATAGCGCAATGAAGCTTACGGTGACAAAGGAAACATCCACAGATGAAAACTAGAAAGAGCTTTCTTAGAAACTTCTTGGTGATGTGTGAATTCATCTCACAGAGTTACACTTATGTTTCGTGGAGCAGTCCATTAACACTGTCTTTGAGGAACCTGAGAAGGGCTTCCTTGGATTGCATTGAGGCCTACGCTGATAAAGGAAAATTTCATCCGTTCAAAACGTGAAAGAAGCTTTCTGAGAACTTCTTCTGATCTGTGAGTTCATCTCACAGACTTATAATTTTAGACTTCAGGAAGCAGTTTGCTAACACTCTTTTCGTGGAAACTGGAAAGTGATATTTGGGAGCCCATAGGGACCCATGGTGAGAACAGAAGATATCCTCACATAATAACTACAGAGAAGCTTTCTGAGAGATTGCTTTCTGATGTGTGACTTCATCACACAGAGTTCCACCCTCCCTTCTTGGAACAGTTTGCTAACACTGTAGGTCGTGGATTCTGCAAAGGTATATTTGGGAGCTCATTGAGGGCTCTTGGTGAAAAAGGAAATATCCTCACATAATACTAAGAGCAGCTTTCTGAGAACTCACTGCCATGTGTGAATGCAACTCACAGAGTTACACGTTTCTCTTCAGTGATCAGTTTGGTTAAACACAGTTTTCTGGAAATCTGGCAATTAGATACTTCATAGCGGGCAATGAACCTTACGGTGAACAAAGGAAATCCTTCCACAGTAGGAAAACTAGAAAGAAGCTTTCTTTGAAACTCTTCGGTGATTGTGGAAATTCATCTCACAAGTGTTACACTATGTTTCGTGGAGCAGTCCATTAACACTGTCCTTTGAGGAACCTGAGAAGCGGCTTCCTTGGGATCGCATTGAGGCCTACGCTGATAAAGGAAATTTCATCCGTTCAAAACGTGAAAGAAGCTTTCTGAGAAACTTCTTTCTGATCTGTGAGTTCATCTCACAGACTTATAATTTAGACTTCAGGAAGCAGTTTGCTAACACTCTTTTCGTGGAAACTGGAAAGTGATATTTGGGAGCCCATAGGGACCCATGGTGAAAAAGGAAATATCCTCACTAATAACTACAGAAGCTTTCTGAGAGATTGCTTTCTGATGTGTGACTTCATCACACAGAGTTCCACCTTCCCTTCTTGGAACAGTTTGCTAACACTGTTGTCGTGGTCTGCAAAGGTATATTTGGGAGCTCATTGAGGGCTCTGGTGAAAAAGGAAATATCCTCACATAATAACTAAAGAGCAGCTTTCTGAGAAACTGCACTGCCATGTGTGAATGCAACTCACAGAGTTACACGTTTCTCTTCAGTGATCAGTTTGTTAACACAGTTTTCTGGAAATCTGCAATTAGATACTGTCATAGCGCACTGGAACCTTACTAGTGAGCAAGGAAACATCCACAGATGAAAACTAGAAAGAACTTTCCTTTAGAAACTTCTTGGTGATTTGTGAATTTAATCTCACAGATGTTACACTTATAGTTTCGTTGAGAGCAGCCATTTAACACTGTCCTTGAGGAACCTGAGCAATGGGCCACGCCAGCCCCCTTGGATGCACATTTCAGCCCTACGCTGAGAAAGGAAAATTTCAATTCCTGTCAAAACGTGGAAAGAAGCTTTCTGAGAAACTTCTTCTGATCTGTGTGTCATCTCAACAGGACACACTTATATAATTTAGACTTCAGGAAGGCAGTTGCTCAATCACTCTTTTACGTGTGGAAGCCTGGTAAAGATGATATTTGGGAGCCCACTAGGGACCCCATGGTGAAAAGGAAATATCCTCACATAATAACTACAGAGAAGCTTTCTGAGAGATTGCTTTCTGATGTGTGACTTCATCACACAGAGTTCCACCTTCCCTTCTTGGAACAGTTTGCTAACACTGTTGTCGTGGATTCTGCAAAGGTATATTTGGGAGCTCATTGAGGGCTCTGGTGAAAAAGGAAATATCCTCACATAATAACTAAGAGCAGCTTTCTGAGAAACTGCACTGCCATGTGTGAATGCAACTCACAGAGTTACACGTTTCTCTTCAGTGATCAGTTTGTTAACACAGTTTTCTGGAAATCTGCAATTAGATACTTCATAGCGCAATGAAACTTACGGTGACAAAGGAAACATCCACAGATGAAAACTAGAAAGAAGCTTTCTTAAAACTTCTTGGTGATGTGTGAATTCATCTCACAGAGTTACACTTATGTTTCGTGGAGCAGTCCATTAACACTGTCTTTGAGGAACCTGAGAAGGGCTTCCTTGGATCGCATTGAGGCCTACGCTGATAAAGGAAATTTCATCCGTTCAAACGTGAAGAAGCTTTCTGAGAAACTTCTTTCTGATCTGTGAGTTCATCTCACAGACTTATAATTTAGACTTCAGGAAGCAGTTTGCTAACACTCTTTTCGTGGAAACTGGAAAGTGATATTGGAGCCCTAGGGACCCATGGTGAAAAGGAAATATCCTAATAATAACAGAAGCTTTCTGAGAGATTGCTTTCTGATGTGACTTCATCACACAGAGTTCCACCCTTCCCTTCTTGGAACAGTTTGCTAACACTGTTGTCGTGGATTCTGCAAAGGTATATTTGGGAGCTCATTGAGGGCTCTGGTGAAAAAGGAAATCCTCCCACATAATAACTAAAGAGCAGCTTTCTGAAACTGCACTGCCATGTGTGAATGCACTCACAGAGTTACACGTTTCTCTTCAGTGATCAGTTTGTTAACACAGTTTTTCTGGAAATCTGCAATTAGATACTTCATAGCGCAATGAACTTACGGTGACAAAGGAAACTCCACAGATGAACTAGAAAGAAGCTTTCTTAGAAACTTCTTGGTGATGTGTGATTCATCTCACAGAGTTACACTTATGTTTCGTGGAGCAGTCCATTAACATGTCTTTGAGGAACCTGAGAAGGGCTTCCTGGATTCGCATTGAGGCCTACGCTGATAAGGGAAATTTCATCCGTTCAAAACGTGAAAGAAGCTTTCTGAGAAACTTCTTTCTGATCTGTGAGTTCATCTCACAGACTTATAATTTAGACTTCAGGAAGCAGTTTGCTAACACTCTTTTCGTGGAAACTGGAAGTGATATTTGGGAGCCCATAGGGACCCATGGTGAAAAGGAAATATCCTCACATAATAACTACAGGAAGCTTTCTGAGGATTGCTTTCTGATGTGTGACTTCATCACACAGAGTTTCCACCCTTCCTCTAGGAACAGTTTGCTAACACTGTTGTCGTGGATTCTGCAAAGGTATATTTGGGAGCTCATTGAGGGCTCTGGTGAAAAAGGAAATATCCTCACATAATAACTAAAGAGCAGCTTTCTGAGAACTGCATTGCCATGTGTGAATGCAACTCACAGAGTTACACGTTTCTCTTCAGTGATCAGTTTGTTAACACAGTTTTATGGAAATCTGCAATTAGATACTTCATAGCGCAATGAAACTTACGGTGACAAAGGAACATCCACAGATGAAAACTAGAAAGAAGCTTTCTTAGAAACTTCTTGGTGATGTGTGAATTCATCTCACAGAGTTACACTTATGTTTCGTGGAGCAGTCCATTAACACTGTCTTTGAGGACCTGAGAAGGGCTTCCTTGGATCGCATTGAGGCCTACGTCTAAAGGAAATTTCATCCGTTCAAAACGTGAAAGAAGCTTTCTGAGAAACTTCTTTCTGATCTGTGAGTTCATCTCACAGACTTATAATTTAGACTTCAGGAAGCAGTTTGCTAACACTCTTTTCGTGGAAATGGAAGTGATATTTGGGAGCCCATAGGGACCCATGGTGAAAGGAAATATCCCACATAATAACTACAGAGAAGCTTTCTGAGAGATTGCTTTCTGATGTGTGACTTCATCACACAGAGTTCCACCTTCCCTTCTTGGAACAGTTTGCTAACACTGTTGTCGTGGATTCTGCAAAGGTATATTTGGGAGCTCATTGAGGGCTCTGGTGAAAAAGGAAATATCCTCACATAATAACTAAAGAGCAGCTTTGCTGAGAAACTCACTTGCCATGTGAATGCAACTCACAGAGTTACACGTTTCTCTTCAGTGATCAGTTTTGTTAA
>NW_022144589.1:0-11138 GCF_007565055.1 Rhinopithecus roxellana
TGATCACTGAAGAGATACGTGGAACTCTGTGAGTTGCATTCACTCATGGCAATGCAGTTTCTCAGAAGGCTTCTTTCCAGTTTTGATCTGAGGATATTTCCTTTTTCACCATAGCCTTCAATGAGCTCTGAAATATAACTTGGCAGAATCCACGACAACAGTGTTAGCAAACTGTTCCAAGAAGGGAAGGGTGGAAATATGTGTGATGAAGTCACACATCAGAAAGCAATCTCTCAGAAAGCTTCTCTCTAGTTATTATGTGAGGATATTTTTTTTCACCATGGGCCCCTATGGGCTCCCAAATATCACTTTCCGATTCCACGAAAAGAGTGTTCAAACTGCTTCCTGAAGTCTAAGTTATAAGTCTGTGAGATGAACTCAGATCAGAAAGAAGTTTCTCAGAAAGCTTCTTTCACGTTTTGAACGATGAATTTCCTTTATCAGCGTAGGCCTCAATGCGATCCAAGAAGCCTTCTCAGGTTCCTCAAAGACAGTGTTAATGGACTGCTCCACGAAACATAAGTGTAACTCTGTGAGATGAATTCACACATCACCAAGAAGTTTCTAAGAAAGCTTCTTTCTAGTTTTCACCTGTGGATATTTCCTTTGTCACCATAAGGTTCATTGCGCTATGAAGTCTAATTGCAGATTTCCAGAAAACTGTTTAACAAACTGATCACTGAAGAAATGAGTAACTCTGTGAGTTGCATTCACACATGGCAAGCAGTTTCTCAGAAAGCTTCTCTTTAGTTATTATGTGAGGATATTTCCTTTTTCACCATAGCCCTCAATGAGCTCCCAAATATACTTCTGCAGAATCCACGACAGTGTTAGCAAACTGTTCCAAGAAGGGAAGGGTGGAACTCTTGTGATGAAGTCACACATCAGAAAGCAATCTCTCAGAAAGCTTCTCTCTAGTTATTATGTGAGGATATTTCCTTTTTCACCATGGGCCCCTATGGGCTCCCAAATATCACTTTCCAGAATCCACGAAAGAGTGTTCGCAAACTGCTTCCTGAAGTCTAAGTTAAGCTGTGTGATGAACTCACAGATCAGAAAGAAGTTTCTCAGAAAGTTTCTTTCACGTTTTGAACGGTTGAAATTTCCTTTATCAGCGTAGGCCTCAATGCGATCCAAAGAAGCCCACCTCAGGTTCTCAAAGACAGTGTTAATGGACTGCTCCACGAAACATAAGTGTAATCTGAAAGATGAATTCACACACTAAGAAGTTTCTATGAAAGCTTCTTTCTAGTTTTCATCTGTGGATATTTCCTTTGTCACCGTAAGGTTCATTGCGCTATGAAGTATCTAATTGCAGATTTACAGAAAACTGTGTTAACAAACTGATCACTGAAGAGATACGTGGAACTCTGTGAGTTGCATTCACTCATGGCAATGCAGTTTCTCAGAAGGCTTCTTTCCAGTTTTGATCTGAGGATATTTCCTTTTTCACCATAGCCTTCAATGAGCTCTGAAATATAACTTGGCAGAATCCACGACAACAGTGTTAGCAAACTGTTCCAAGAAGGGAAGGGTGGAAATATGTGTGATGAAGTCACACATCAGAAAGCAATCTCTCAGAAAGCTTCTCTCTAGTTATTATGTGAGATTATCTCCTTTTTCACCATTGGCCCCTATGGGCTCCTAAATGACACTTTCCAGAGTCCACAAAAAGAGTGTTCACAAACTGCTTCCTGAAGTCGAAGTCATAATACTGTGAGATTAACTCACAGATCACAAAGAAGTTTCTCAGAAAGCTGCGTTCACGTTTTGAAAGGATGAAATTTCCTTTATCAGCCTAGGCCTCAATGCGATCCAAGGAAGCCCTTCTCAGTTTCCTCAAAGAGAGTGTTAATGGACTGCTCCACGAAACATAAGTGTAACTGTGGAAGATGAATTCACACATCACCAGGAAGTTTCTACGAAAGCTTCTTTCTCGTTTTCATCTCTGGATATTTCCTTTGTCACCGTAAGTTTCATTGTGCTAAGAGGTATCCCATTGCAGATTTCCAGAAAACGTAGTTAGCAAACTGATCATTGAAGAGAAACGTGTAAGTCTGTGAGTTGCATTCACTCCTGGCAATGCAGTTTCTCAGAAGCTTCTTTCCCTTTGTGATCTGAGGATACTTTCCTTTTTCACCATAACCCTCAATGAGCTCCCAAATATAACTTTGCAGAATCCACGACAACAGTGTTAGCAAACTGTTCCAAAAAGGAAGGGTGGAACTCTGTGTGATGAAAGTCACACATCAGAAAGCAATCTCTCAGAAAGCGTCTCTCTAGTTATTATGTGAGATTATTTCCTTTTTCACCAGTGGCCCCGAGGGCTGGCAAATGTCACTTTCCAGAATCCACGAAAAGAGTGTTCGCAAACTGCTTCCTGAAGTATAAGTCATTAGTCTGTGAGATGAACTCACAGATCAGAAGGAAGTTTCTTCTCAAAAAGACTTCTTTCACGTTTTGAACAGATGAAATTTCCTTTATCAGAGTAGGCCTCAATGCGATCCAAGGAAACCCTTCTCAGTTTCCTCAAAGAGATTGTTAAAGGACTGCTCCACTCCAGAAACATAAGTGTTACTCTGTGAGATGAACTCACACATCACCAAGAAGTTTCTACGAAAGCTTTTTCTAGTTTTCATCTGTGGATATTTCCTTTGTCACGTAAGGTTCAATGCGCTATGAAGTATCTAATTGCAGATTTCCAGAAAACTTAGTTAACAAACTGATCACTGAAGAGTAACGTGTAAATCGTGTGAGTTGCATTCACTCATAGGCCACGCAGTTTACTCAGAAAGCGTCTCTTTAGTTATTTTGTGAGTAATATTTCCTTTTCACCAACCGTAGCACCTCAAATGAAGCTCCCAAATATAACCGCTGACAGAATCCACGACAACAGTGTTAGCAAACTAGGTTCAGAAAGGAAGGGTGGAACTCTGTGTGTTGAAGTCACACATCAGAAAGAAATCTCTAGAAAGCTTCGTTGTGCAGTTATTATGTTAGGAAAATTCCTTTTTCCCATGGGAACCTATGGGGATCCAAATAGACTTTAATAGATTCCACGAAAAGAGTGTTGCAAACTGCTTCCTGAAGTCTATGTTACAAGTCTGTGAGATCAACTCACATATCGAAGATGGTTTTGAGAAAGCTTCTTTCACGTTTTGAACGGATGAAATTTCCTTCATCAGCATAGACCTCATGCGATAAAAGAAGCCTTTTCTCAGATTCCTCAAAGACAGTGTTAGTGGACTGCTCCACGAAATATAAGTGTAAATTTGTGAGATGAATTCACACATCAACAAGAAGTTTCTAAGAAAGCTTCTTTCTACTTTTCATCTGAGGATATTTCCGTTGTCACCATAAGCTTCATTGCGATAAGAGGTATCCCATTGCAAGATTTCCAGAAAACTTAGTTAACAAAATGGTCACTGAAGAGAAACGTGTAACTCTGTGAGTTGCATTCACTCATGGCAATGCAGTTTCTCAGAAGGCTCGTTCCAGTTTTGATCGGAAGATATTTCCTTTTACACCATAGCCTTCAATGAGCTCCCAAATATACCTCTGCAGAATAAAAGACAACAGTGTTAGCCAACCGTTCCAAGAAGGGAAGTGTGGAACTCAGTGTGTTGAAGTCACACATCAGAAAGCAATCTCTCAGAAGGCTTCTCTCTAGTTATTACGTTAGGATATTTCCATTTTCACCATGGACCCTATGAGCTCCCAAATATCACTTTCCAGATTCCATGAAAAGAGTGTTAGCAAACTGCTTCCTGAAGTCTAAGTTATGAGTCAGTGAGATGAACTCACAGATTAGAAAGAAGTTTCTCAGAAAGCTTCTTTCACCTTTTGAACGGATTGAAATCCTTTATCAGTGTAGGCCTCAATGCGATCCAAGGAAGCCCTTCTCAGTTTCTTCAAAGACAGTGTTAATGGAGTGCTCCACGAAATATAAGTGTAACTCTCTGAGATGAATTCGCACATTACCAAGAAGTTTCTATGAAAGCTTCTTTCTAGTTTTCACCTGTGGATATTTCCTTTGTCACCGTTAGGTTCATTGCGCTATGACGTATCTAATTGCAGATTCCAGAAAACTGGTTAACAAACTGATCACTGAAGAGAAACGAGTATCTCTGTGAGTTGCATTCACACATTGCAAGGACAGTTTCTCAGAAAGATTCTCTTCGTTATTATGTGAGGATATTCCGTTTTCACCATAGCCCTCAAAGAGCTCCCTAATATACCTCTGCAAGAATCCACGACAACAGTGTTATCAAACTGTTCCAAGATGGGAAGGGTGGAACTCTGTGTAATGAAGTCACACATCAGAAAGCAATCTCTCAGAAAGATTCGATCTAGTTATTATGTGAGGATATTTGCTTTTTCACAATGGGCCCCTATGGGCTCCCAAATATCACTTTCCAGATTCCACGAAAAGAGTGTTAGGAAACTGCTCCTGAAGTCTAAGTTATAATTATGTTAGATGAACTCACAGAACAGAAAGACGATTCTCAGAAAGCTTCTTTCACGTTTTGAACAGATGAAACTTCCTTTATCAGCGTAGGCCTCAATGCCGATCCAAGGAAGCCCTTCTCAGGTTCCTCAAACACAGTGTTAACGGACTGCTCCACGAAACATAAGTGTAACTCTGATGAGATGAATTCACACATCACCAAGAAATTTCTAAGAATCTTCTTTTCTAGTTTTCGCCTCTGGATATTTTCCTGTGTCACCATAAGGTTTATTGCACTATGAAGTATCTAATTGCAGATTTCCTGAAAACTGTGTAAGCAAACTGATCACTGAAAAGAATCGTGTAACTCTGTGAGTTGCATTCACACATGGCAACGCAGTTTCTCAGAAAACTTCTCTTTAGTTATTAGGTGAGGATATTTCCGTTTTCACCGTAGCCATCAATGAGCTCCCAAATATACCTCTGCAGAATCCACGACAACATTGTTAGCAAACTCTTCCAAGTAGGGAAGGGTGGAACTCTGTGTGATGAAGTCACACAACAGAAAGAAATCTCTCAGAAACCTTCTGTCTAGTTATTATGTGAGGATATTTCCTTTTTCACCATGGGCCCCTATGGGCTCCATATATCACTTTCCAGATTCCACGAAAAGAATGTTAGCAAACTGCTTCCTGAAGTGTAAGTTATAAGTCTGTGAGATGAACTCACAGATCAGAAATAGTTTCTCAGAAAGCGTCTTTCACGTTTTGAATGGATGAAATTTCCTTATCACCGTAGGTCCACAATGCGATCCAAGGAAGCACTTCTCAGGTTCCTCAAAGACAGTGTTAATGGGACTACACCACGAAATATAAGTGTAAATCTGTGAGACGAATTCACACATCACCAGTAAGTTTCTAAGGAAGATTCTTCTAGTTTTCATCTGTGGATATTCCTTTGTCACCAGTAAGGTTCATTGCGCTATGAAGTATCTAATTGCAGATTTCCAGAAAACTGTGTTACAAAACTGATCACTGAAGAGAACGTGTAATTCTGTGAGTTGCAATTCACATGGACAACGAAGTTTCTCAGAAAGCTTCTTTGTATTTATAGTGAGGATATTTCCTTTTCACCCTTAGCCCTCTAATGAGCTCCCAATATACCTTGCAGAATCCACGACAACAGTGTTAGCAAGCTGTTCCAAGAAGGGAAGGGTGGAACTCTTTGTGATGAAGTCACACATCAGAAGCAATCTCTCAGAAAGCTTCTCTCTAGTTATTATGTGAGGATATTTCCTTTTTCACCATGGCCACTAGGGCTCCCAAAGTATCACCTTCCAGAATCCACGAAAAGAGTGTTCGTATACTGCTTCCTGAAGTCTAAGTTATAAGTCTGTGAGATGAACTCACAGATCAGAAAGAAGTTTCTCAGAAAGCTTCTTTCACGTTTTAAGCGGATGAAATTTCCTTTGTCAGCGTAGGCCTCAATGCAATCCAAGGAAGCCCTTCTCAGGTTCCTCAAAGACAGTGTTAATGGACTGTTCCACGAAACATAAGTGTAACTCTCTGAGATGAATTCACACATCACCAAGAAGTTTCTAAGAAAGCTTATTTCTAATTTTCATCTGTGGATATTTCCTATGTCACCGTAAGTTTCATTGCGCTATGATGTATCTAAAGGCATATTTCCAGAAAACTGTGTTAACAAACTGATCACTGAAGAGAAACTTGTAACTCTGTGAGTTGCATTCACAAATGGGAATGCAGTTGCTCAGAAAGCTTCTCTTCAGTCATTATGTGAGGATATTTCCTTTTTCACCATAGCCCTCAATGAGCTCCAAATATAACTTTGCAGAATTCACAGCAACAGTGTTAGCAAACTATTCCAAGAAGGGAAGGATGGAACTCTGTGTGATGAATTCTCACATCAGAAAGCAATCTCTCAGAAAGCTTGTCTCTAGTTATTATGTGAGGATATTTCCTTTTTCACCATGGACCCCTAACGGCTCCCAAATATCACTTTGCAGATTCCACGATAAGAGTGTTAGCAAACTGCTTCCTGAAGTCTAACTTATAAGTTGTGAGATGAACTCACAGATCAGAAGAAGTTTCTCAGAAAGCTTCTTTCACGTTTTGAACTGGTGAAATTTCCTTTATCAGGGTAGACCCTCAATGCGATCCAAGGAAGCCCTTCTCAGGTTCCTCAAGACAGTGTTAATGGACTGCTCCACGAAACATAAGTGTAAGTTTGTGAGATGAATTCACACATCAACCAGAAATTTCTAAGAAAGCTTCTTTCTTGGTGTCATTTGAGGATATTTCCTTTGTCATCGTAAGCTTCATTGAGATAGGAGGTATCCCATTGCAGATTTCCAGAAAACTTAGTTAGCAAACTGATCACTGAAGAGAAACTTGTAACTCTGTGAGTTGCATTCACACATGGCAATGCAGTTTCTCGGAAGCTTCTCTTTAGTCCTTATGTGAGGATATTTCCTTTTTCACCATAGCCCTCAAAGAGCTCCCAAATATAACTTTGCAGAATCACGGCAACAGTGTTAAAAACTGTTCCAAGAAGGGTAGGGTGGAACTCTGTGTAGGAAGTCACACATCTGAAAGCAATCTCTCAGAAAGCTTCTCTCTAGTTATTTTGTGAGGATATTTCCTTTTTCACCATGGGCCCCTATGGGCTCCCAGATATCACTTTCCAGAATCCATGAAAAGAGTGTTCGCAAACTGCTTCTTGAATTCTAAGTTATAAGTCTGTGAGATGAACTCACAGATCTGAAAGAAGTTTCTCAGAAAGCTTCTTTCTCGTTTTGAACGGATGAAATTTCCTTTATCAACGTAGACCCCAAAGCGATCCAAGGAAGCCCTTCTCAGGTTCCTCAAAGACAGTGTTAATGGACTGCTCCACGAAACATAAGTGTAAGTTTGTGAGATGAATTCACACATCAATCAGAAATTTCTAAGAAAGCTTCTTTCTTGGTGTCATTTGAGGATATTTCCTTTGTCATCGTAAGCTTCATTGAGATAGGAGGTATCCCATTGCAGATTTCCAGAAAACTTAGTTAGCAAACTGATCATTGAAGAGAAACGTGTAAATCTCTGAGTTGCATTCACTCATGGCAAGGCAGTTTCTCAGAAGGCTTCTTTCCAGTTTTGATCTGAGGATATTTCCTTTTTCACCATGGCCCTCAATGAACTCCCGAATATTCCTTTGCAGAATCCACGACAGCAGTGTTAGGAAACTGTTCCAAGAAAGGAAGGGTGGAACTCTGTGTGTTGAAGTCACACATCAGAAAGCAATCTCTCAGAAAGCTTCTCTCTAGTGATTATGTGAGGATATTTCCTTTTTCACCATGGGCCCCTATGGGCTCCCAAATATCACTTTCCAGATTCCACGAAAAGAGTGCTGGCAAACTGTTTCCTGAAGTCTAAGTTATAAATCTTTGAGATGAACTCACAGATCAGTAAGAAGTTTCTGAGAAAGCTTCTTTCACGTTTTGAACGGATGAAATTTCCTTTATCAGCGTAGGTCTCAATGAGATCCAAGGAAGCACTTCTGAGGTACCTCAAAGACAGTGTTAATGGACTACACCATGAAATATAAGTGTAAATCTGTGATATGAATTCACACATCACCAGGAAGTTTCTAAGGAAGATTCTTTCGAGTTTTCATCTGTGGATATTTCCTTTGTCACCGTAAGGTTCATTACGCTATGAAGTATCTAATTGCAGATTTCCAGAAAACTGTGTTAATAAACTGATCACTGAAGAGAAACGTGTAATTCTTTGAGTTGCATTCACAAATGGCAACGAAGTTTCTCAGAAAGTTTCTCTTTAGTTATTATGTGAGGATATTTCCTTTTTCACCTTAGCCCTCTACGAGCTCCCAAGTATACCTCTGCAGAATCCATGACAACTGTGTTAGCAAATTGTTCCAAGAAGGGAAGGGTGGAACTCTGTGTGATGAAGTCACACATCAGAAAGCAATCTCTAAGAAAGCTTCTCTCTAGTTATTATGTGAGGATATTTCCTTTTTCACCATGGGCCCCTAAGGGCTCCCAAATATCCTTTTCCGGATTCCACTAAAAGAGTGTTCGCAAACTGCTTCCTGAAGTCTAAGTTATAAGTCTGTGAGATGAACTCACAGATCAGAAAGAAGTTTCCCAGAAAGCTTCTTTCACGTTTGAACGGATCAAATTTCCTTTATCAGCGCAGGCCTCAATGGTCGATCCAAGGAAAGCCCTATCTCAGTTTTCATCAAACAACAGGTTAATGGACCTGCTCCATGAACCATAAGTGTAACTCTGTGAGATGAATTCACACATCACCAAGAAGTTTCTAAGATAGCTTCTTTCTAGTTTTCATCTGTGGATATTTCCTTTGTCACCGTAAGTTTCATTGTGCTATGCAGTATCTAATTGCAGATTTCCAGAAAACTGTGTTAAAAACTGGTCACTGAAGAGAAACGTGTAACTCTGTGACTTGCATTCACACATGGCATAGCAGTTTCTCAGAAAGCTTCTCTTTAGTCATTATGTGAGGATATTTCCTTTTTCACCATAGCCCGCAAAGAGCTCCCAATTATGAATTTGCAGAATCCACGACAACAGTGTTAGAAAACTGTTCCAAGAAGGGAAGGGTGGAACTCTGTGTGATGAAGTCACACATCAGAAATCAATCTCTCAGAAAGCTTCTCTCTAGTTATTATGTGAGGATATTTCCTTTTTCACCATGGTTCCCTATGGTCTCCCCAATATCACTTTCCAGATTCCACGAAAAGAGTGTTCCCAAACTGCTTCCTGAAGTCTAAGTTATAAGTCTGTGAGATGAACTCACAGATCAGAAAGAAGTTTCTCAGAAAGCTTCTTTCACGTTTTCAACGGATGATGAAATTTCCTTTATCAGCGTAGGCCTCAATGCTATCCAAAGAAGCCCTCCTCAGGTTCCTCAAAGACAGTGTTAGTGGCCTGCTCCACGAAACATAAGTTCAACTGTTAGATATATTCACACATCAACAAGAAGTTTCTAGGAAAGCTTCTTTCTAGTTTTCATCTGAGGATATTTCCTTTCTCACCGTAAGCGCATTGCGATAAGAGGTATCCCATTGCAGATTTCCAGAAAACTTAGTTAGCAAACTGATCAGAGAGATACGTGTAACTCTGTGAGTTGCATTCACTCATGGAAATGCAATTTCTCAGGCTTCTTTCCAGTTCTGATCTGAGGATATTTCCTTTTTCACCATAGCCCTCAATGAGCTCCCAAATATACCTCTGCAAAATCCGCGAGAACAGTGTTAGAAAACTGTTCCAGGAAGGGGGTGGAACTCTGTGTGATGAAGTCACACATCAGAAAGCAATCTCTCAGAAGGCTTCTCTCTAGTTATTATGTCATGATATTTCCTTTGTCAACATGGGCCCCTATGATCTCCCAGTTATCACTTTCAGATTCCACGAAAAGTATTTTAGCAAACTGCTTCCTGAAGTCTAAGTTATAAGTCTGTGAGATGAACTCACATATCAGAAAGAAGTTTCTCCGAAACCTTCTTTCACGTTTTGAACGGATGAAATTTCCTTTATCAGCGAAGGCCTCAATGCGATCTAAAGAAGCCCTTCTCAGGTTCCTCAAAGACAGTGTTAATGGACTGCTCCACGAAACATAAATGTAACTCTGTGAGATGAAGTCACACATCACCAAGAAGTTTCTACGAAAGCTTCTTTCTAGTTTTCATCTGAGGATATTTCCTTTGACATGGTAAGCTTCATTCTGCTAAGAAAAATAACGAGTCAGATTTCCAGAAAACTATGTTAGCAAACTGATCACTGAAGAGAAATGTGCAACCCTGTGGGTTGCATTCACTCATGGCAATGCAGTTTCTCAGAAGGCTTCTTGTCAGTATTGACCTGAGGATATTTCCTTTTTCACCATAGCCCTCAATGAGCTCGAAAATATAAGTTTGCAGAATCCACCGCAACAGTGTTAGTAAACTGTTCCAAGAAGGGAAGGGTGGAACTCTGTGTGATGAAGTCACACATCAGAAAGCAATCTCTCAGAAAGCTTCTCTCTAGTTACTATGTGAGGATATTTTGTTTTTCACCATGGGCCCCTATTGGCTCCCAAATATCACTTTCCGGATTCCACGAAAAGAGTGTTAGCAAACTGCTTCCTGAAGTCTAAGTTATAAGTCTTTGAGATGAACTCGTAGATCAGAAAGAAGTTTCCCAGAAAGCTTCTTTCATGTTTTGAACCAATGCAATTTCCTTTATCAGAGTAGGCCTCAATGCGATCCAAAGAAGCCCTTCTCAGGTTCCTCAAAGACATTGTTAATGGACTGCTCCACGACACGTAAGTGTAACTCTGTGAGATGAATTCACACATCACCAAGAAGTTTCCAAGAAAGCTTCTTTTAGTTTTTACCTGTGGATATTTCCTTTGTCACCATAAGGTTCATTGCGCTATGAAGTATCTAATTGCAGATTTCCAGAAAACTGTTTTAACAAACTGATCACTGAAGAAAATGAGTATCTCTATGAGTTGCATTCACACATTGCAAGGCAGTTTCTCAGAAGGATTCTCTTTAGTTATTATGTGAGGATATTTCCTTTTTCACCATAGCCCTCAATGAGCTCCCAAATATACCTCTGCAGAATCCACGACAACCGTGTTAGCAAACAGTTCCAAGAAGGGAA
>NW_022144590.1:0-72763 GCF_007565055.1 Rhinopithecus roxellana
TGGAACAGAACAGAGTCCTCAGAAATAATACCGCCATCTACAGCCATCTGATCTTTGACAAACCTAGAGAAACAAGAAATGGGGAAAGGATTCCGTATTTAATAAATGGTGCTGGGAAAATTGGCTAGCCATAAGTAGAAAGCTGAAACTGGATCCTTTCCTTACCTCTTATACGAAGATTAATTCAAGATGGATTAGAGACTTAAATGTTAGACCTCATACCATAAAAACCCTAGAAGAAAATCTAGGTAGTACCATTCAGGACATAGGCATGGGCAAGGACTTCATGTCTAAAACACCAAAAGCAACGGCAGCAAAAGCAAAAATTGACAAATGGGATCTAATTAAACTAAAGAGCTTTGCACAGCAAAAGAAACTACCATCAGAGTGAACAGGCAACCTACAGAATGGGAGAAAATTTTTGCAACCTACTCATCTGACAAAGGGCTAATATCCAGAATCGACAAAGAACTCAAACAAATATACGAGAAAAAACAAACAACCCCATCAAAAAGTGGGCAAAGGATATAAACAGACATTTCTCAAAAGAAGATATTCATACAGCCAACAGACACATGAAAAAATGCTCATCGTCACTCGCCATCAGAGAAATGCAAATCAAAAGCACAATGAGATACCATCTCACACCAGTAAGAATGGCAATCTTTAAGAAGTCAGGAAACAACAGGTGTTGGAGAGGATGTGGAGAAATAGGAACACTTTACACTGTTGGTGGGATTGTAAACTAGTTCAACCATTATGGAAAACAGTATGGCAATTCCTCAAGGATCTAGAACTAGATGTACCATATGACCCAGCCATCCCACTACTGGGTATATACCCAAAGGATTATAAATTATTCTACTACAAAGACACATGTACACGTATGTTTATTGCGGCACTATTCACAATAGCAAAGACTTGGAATCAACCCAAATGTCCATCTGTGACAGACTGGATTAAGAAAATGTGGACATATACACCATGGAATACTATGCAGCCATAAAAAAGGATGAGTTTGCGTCCTTTGTAGGGACATGGATGCAGCTGGAAACCATCATTCTTAGCAAACTGTCACAAGAACAAAAACCAAACACCGCATGTTCTCACTACAGGTGGGAACTGAACAATGAGATCACTTGGATTCAGGAAGGGGAACATCACGCACTGGGGCCTATCATGGGGAGGGGGGAGGGGGGAGGAGGGAGGGATTGCATTGGGGTTATACTTGATATAAATGATGAATTGATGGGTGCTGACGAGTTGAAGGGTGCAGCACACACCAAAATGGCATAAGTATACATACGTAACAAACCTGCACGTTATGCACATGTACCCTAGAACTTAAAGTACAATAATAAAAAAAAAAGAAAACAAGAAAGAAGCTTTCTTAGAAACTTCTTGGTGATGTGTGAATTCATCTCACAGAGTTACACTTATGTTCGTGAGCAGTCCATTAACACTGTCTTTGAGGAAAACTGAGAAGGGCTTCCTTGGATCGCATTGAGGCCTACGCTGATAAAGGAAATTTCGTCAGTTCAAAACGTGAAAGAAGCTTTATGAGAAACTTCTTTCTGATCTGTTAGTTCATCTCACACACTTATAACTTAGACTTCAGGAAGTACTTTGCTAACACTCTTTACTTCGAATCTGGAAAGTGATATTTGGGAGCCCATAGGGGCCCATGGTGAAAAAGGAAATATCCTCACATAATAACTAGAGAGAAGCTTTCTGAGAGATTGCTTTCTGAAGTGTGACTTCATAACACAGAGTTCCACCCATCCCTTCTTGAAACAGTTTGCTAACAGTGTTGTCATGGATTCTGCAAAGGTATATTTGGGAGCTCATTGAGGGCTATGGTGAAAAAGGAAATGTCCTACATAATAACTAAAGAGAAGCTTTCTGAGAAACTGCATTGCCATGTGTGAATGCACCTCACAGAGTTACACGTTTCTCTTCAGTGATCAGTCTGTTAACACAGTTTTCTGGTAATCTGCAAAGAGATACTTCATAGTGCAACGAACCTTACGGTGACAAAGGAAATATCCACTGATCAAAACCAGAAAGAAGCTTTCTTAGAAACTTCTTGGTGATGTGTGAATTCATCTCACAGAGTTACACTTATGTTTCGTCGAGCAGTCCATTAACACTGTCTTTGAGGAAACTGAGAAGGGCTTCCTTGGATCGCATTGAGGCCTACGCTGATGAAGGAAATTTCATCCGTTCAAAATGTGAAACAAGCTTTCTGAGAAACTTCTTTCTGATCTGTGAGTTCACCTCACAGACTTATAACTTAGACTTCAGGAAGCAGTTTGCTAACACTCTTATCGTGGAATCTGGAAAGTGATATTTGGAGCCCATAGGGGGCCCATGGTGAAAAACAAAATATCCTCACATGATAACTAGAGAAAGGCTTTCTGAGAGATTGCTTTCTGATGTGTGACTTCATCACACAGAGTTCCACCCTTCCCTTCTTGGAACAGTTTGCTAACACTGTTGTCGTGGATTCTGCAAAGGTATTTGGGGAGCTCATTGAGGGCTATGGGGAAAAAGAAATGTCCTCACATAATTACTAAAGAGAAGCCTTCTGAGAAACTACATTGCCATGTGTGAATGCACCTCACGGAGTTACACGTTTCTATTCAGTGATCAGTCTGTTAACACAGTTTTCTGGTAATCTGCAAATAGATACTTCATAGTGCAATGAACCTTGCGGTGACAAAGGAAATATCCACTGATCAAACTAGAAAGAAGCTTTCTTAGAAACTTCTTGTGATGTGTGAATTCATCTCACAGAGTTACACTTATGTTTCTTGGAGCAGTCCATTAACACTGTCTTTGAGGAACTGAGAAGGGCTTCCTGGATCGCATTGAGGCCTACACTGATGAAGGAAATTTCATCCCTTCAAAACGTGAAAGAATCTTTCTGAAAAACTTCTTTCTGATCTGTGAGTTCATCTCACAGACTTATAGCTTAGACTTCAGGAAGCAGTTTGCTAACACTCTTTTCGTGAAATCTGGAAAGAGATATTTTTGAGCCCATAGGGGTCCATGGTGAGAAAGAAATATCCTCACATTAATAACTAGAGAAAGGCTTTCTGAGAGATGGCTTTCTGATGTGTGACCTTCATCACACAGAGGTCCACCCTTCTCTTCTTGGAACCGTTTGCTAACACTGTTGTAGGGGATTCTGCCAAAGGTATATTGTATATTTGGGAGCTCATTGAGGGCTATGGTGAAAAAGGAAACATCCTCACATAATAACTAACGGGAAGGTTTCTGAGAAACTGCATTGCCATGTGTGAATGCAACTCACAGAGTTACACTTTTCTCTTCAGTGATCAGTCTGTTAGCACAGTTTTCTCGTAATCTGCAAATAGATACTTCATAGTGCAATGAACCTTACGGTGATAAAGGAAATATCCACAGATAAAAATTAGAAAGAAGCTTTCTCTTAGAAACTTCTTGGTGATGTGTGAATTTCATCTCACAGAGTTACACTTATGTTTCGTGGAGCAGTCCATTACAACTGTTTTGAGGAACCTGAGAAGGACTTCTTGGGTCGCATTGAGGCCTACGCTGATGAAGGGAATTTCATCCGTTCAAAACGTGAAAGAAGCTTTCTGGGAAACATCTTTCTGATCTGTGAGTTCATCTCACAGACTTATAACTTAGACTTCAGGAAGCAGTTTGCTAACACTTTTTCTTGGAATCTGGAAAGTGATATTGGGAGCACCAAAGGCCCGTGGTGAAAAAGGAAATATCCTCACATTAATAACTAGAGAGAAGCTTTCTGAGAGATTGCTTTCTGAAGTGTGAATTCATCACACAGAGGTCCACCCTTCCCTTCTTGGAACAGTTTGCTAACACTGTTGTCGTGGATTATGCAAAGGTATATTGGGAGCTCATTGAGGGCTATGGTGAAAAAGTAAATATCCTCACATAATAACTGAAGAGAAGCTTTCTGAGAAACTGCATTGCCATGTGTGAATGCAACCTCACAGAGTTACACATTTCTCTTCAGTGATCAGATTGTTAACACAGTTTTCTGGAAATCTGCAATTAGATACTTCATAGCGCAATGAATCTTACGGTGACAAAGGAAATATCCACAGATGAAAACTAGAAAGAAGCTTTCTTAGAAACATCTTGGTGATGTGTGAATTCATCTCACAGTTACATTTATGTTTCGCGGAGAAGTCCATTAACTCTGACTATGTGGAACCTGAGAAGGGCTTCTTTGGATCGCATTGAGGGCTACGCTGATGAAGGAAATTTCATCCGTTCAAACGTGAAAGAAGCTTTCTGAGAAACTTATTTCTGATCTGTGAGTTCATCTCACAGACTTATAACTTAGACTTCAGGAAGCAGTTTGCTGAAACTCTTTTCTTGGAATCTGGAAAGTGATATTTGGGAGCCCATAGGGGGCCCATGGTGAAAAAGGAAATATCCTCACATAATAACTAGAGAGAATCTTTCTGAGGGATTGCTTTCTGAAGTGTGACTTCATCACACAGAGTTCCACCCTCCCCTTCTTGGAACAGTTTGCTAACACTGTTGTTTGTGGATTCTGCAAAGGTATATTTGGGAGTTCTTTGAGGGGCTATGGTGAAAAAGGAAATGTCACGCACATAATTACTAAAGAGAAGCTTTCTGAGAAACTGCCTGCCAGGTGTGAATGCACCTCACAGAGTGAACGCTTCTCTTCAGTGATCAGTCTGTTAACACAGTTTTCTGGTAATCTGCAAATAGATACTTCATAGTGCAAAGAACCTTACGGTGATAAAGGAAATATCCAGAGATCAAAATTAGAAAGAAGGTTTCTTAGGAACTTTTTGGTGATGTGTGAATCATCTCACAGTGATACACTTATGTTTCGTGGAGCTGTCCACTAACTCTGTCTTTGAGGAACCTGAGAAGGGCTTCCTTTGATCGCCTGAGGCCTACGCTGATGAAGGAAATTTCATCCGTTCAAACGTGAAAGAAGCTTTCTGAGAAACTTCTTTCTGATCTCTGAGTTCATCTCACAGACTTATACTTAGACGTCATGAAGCAGTTTGCTAACACTCTTTCGTGGAATCTGGAAAGTGATATTTGGGAGCCCATAGGGGCCTACGGTGAAAAACGAAATATCCTCAGATGAAAATTAAAGAGAAGCTTTCTGAGAGATTGCTTTCTGATGTGTGACTTCATCACACAGAGTTCCAACCTTCCCTTCTTGGAACAGTTTGCTAACACTGTTGTCGTGGATTCTGCAATGGTATACTTGGGAGCTCATTGAGGGCTATGGTGAAAAAGGAAACATCCCCACATAATAACTAAAGAGAAGCTTTCTGAGTAACTGCATTGCCATGTGTGAATGCAACTCACAGAGTTACACGTTTCTCTTCAGTGATCAGTTTGTTAACACAGTTTTCTGTAAATCTGCAATTAGATACTTCATAGCGCAATGAAGCTTACAGTGACAAAGGAAATATCCACAGATGAAAACTAGAAAGAAGCTTTCTTAGAAACATCTTGGTGATGTGTGAATTCATCTCACAGAGTTACACTTTATGTTTCGTGGAGCAGTCCATTAACACTGTCTTTGAGGAATCTGAGAAGGGCTTCCTTGGATCGCATTGAGGCCTACGCTGATGAAGAAAATTTCATCCGTTCAAAACGTGAAAGACGCTTTCTGAGAAACTTCTTTCTGATCTGTGAATTCATCTCACAGACTTATAACTTAGACTTCAGGAAGCAGTTTGCATACACTCTTTCCGTGGAATCTGCAAAGGGATATTTGGGAGCTCGTAGTGGCCCATTGTGAAAAAGGAATATCCTCACATAATAACTGGAGAGATGCTTTCTGAGGGATTGCTTTCTGATGTGTGACTTCATCACACAGAGTTCCAGCCTTCCCTTCTTGGAAAAGTTTGCTATCACTGTTATCGTGGATTCTGTAAATGTTATATTTGGGTGCTCATAGAGGTCTACGGTGAAAAAGGAAATATCCTCAGATCAAAACTCTAAAGAAACCTTCTGAGAAACTGCATTGCTATGTGTGAATGCAACTCACAGAGTTACTCGTTTCTCTGAGTGATCAGTTTACTAAGTTTTCTGGAAATCTGCAATGGGATACCTCTTAGTGCAATGAAGCTTACGGTGAGAAAGGAAATATCCTCAGATGAAAGCTAGAAAGAAGCTTTCTTAGAAACTTCCTGGTTGATGTGTGAATTCATCTCAACAGGTTACACTTATGTTTCGTTGAGCAGTCCAGTAACACTGTCTTCTGATAAACCTGAGAAGGGCTTCTTAGGATCACACTGAGGCCTATGCTGATAAAGGAAATTTTCATCAGTTCAAATAACGTGAAAGAAGGTGTCTGAGAACTTCTTTTGATCTCTGAGATTCATCTCACAGACTTATAACTTAGACTTCCGAAGCAGTTTGGCGAACACTCTTTTCGTGGAATATGGAAAGTGATATTAGGGAGCCCTTAGGGGCACAGGGGTGAAAAAGAAAATCCTCACAGTAACTACAGAGTAGCTTTCTGAGAGATTGATTCTGATGTGTGACTTCATCACACAGAGTTCCAACGTTCCCTCCTTGGAACAGTTTGCTAACACTGTGCTCGTGGATTCTGCAAAGTGATATTTGGGAGCTCTTTGAGGGTTATGGTGAAAAAGGAAATATCCTCACATATTAACTAGAGAGAAGCTTTCTGAGAAACTGCATTGCCATGTGTGAATGCAACTCCCAGAGTTACACGTTTCTCTTCAGTGATCAGTTTCTTAACATAGTTTTTTGGAAATGTGCAATTAGATACTTCATAGCGCAATGAACCTTACGGTGACAAAGGAAATATCCTTGATGAAAACTAGAAAGAAGCTTTCTTAGAAACTTCTTGGTGATGTGAGAATTCATCTCAAAGAGTTACACTTATTTTTCCTGGAGCAGTCCAGTAACACTGTCTTTGAGGAACGTGAGAAGGGTTTCTTTGGATCGTATTGAGGCCTACGCTGGTAAAGGAAATTTCATCAGTTCAAAACGTGAAAGAAGTTTTCTAAGAAACTTCTTTCAGATCTGTGAGTTCATCTCACAGACTTATAGGTTAGACCTCAGTAAGCAGTTTGCTAACACTCTTTTCGTGGAATCTGCAAAGTGATATTTGGGAGCCCTTAGGGGCCCATGGTGAAAAAGGAAATATCCTCACAAAATAACTGTAGAGAACCTTTCTGAGAGATTGCTTTCTGACGTGTGATTTCATCACACAGAGTTCCACCCTTCCCTTCTTGTAACAGTTTGCCAACACTGTTGTCCTGGATTCTTCAAAGTGTTATAGGGAGCTCATTGAGGGTTATGGAGAAAAAGGTAATATCCTCAGATCAAACCTGGAAAGAAGCCTTCTGAGAAACTGCATTGCCATGTGTGAATACAAATCACAGAGTTACACGTTTCTCTTCAGAGATCAGTTTGTTAACTAAGTTTTCTGGAAATCTGCAATGGGATACTTCTCGGTGCAATGAAGCTAACGATGAGAAAGGAAATATCCTCAGATGAAAACTAGAAAGAAAGCTTTCTTAGAAACTTCTTGGTGATGTGTGAATTCATCTCACAGAGTTACACTTATGTTTCATGGAGCAGTCCATTAACACTGTCTCTGAGGAACCTGAGAAGGGCTTCTTTGGATCGCATTGAGGCCTACGCTGATAAAGGAAATTTCATCATTTCAAAACGTGAAAGAAGCTTTCTGAGAAACTTCTTTCTGATCTGCGAGTTCATCTCGCAGACTTATAACTTATACCTAAGGAAGCAGTTTGCTAAGACTCTTTTCGTGGAATCTGCAAAGGGATATTTGCGAGCACATAGGGGCCCATGGTGAAAATGGAAATATCCTCACATAATAACTAAAGAGAGGCTTTCTGAGAAACTGCATTGCCAGGTGGGAATGCAACGCACAGAGGTACACGTTTCTCTTCAGTGATCAGTTTGTTAACACAGTTTTCTGGAAATCTGCAATTAGATACTTCATAGCTCAATGAACCCTACGGTGACAAAGGACATATCCACAGATGAAAACTAGAAAGAAGCTTTCGTAGAAACTTCTTGGTGATGTGGGAATTCATCTCACCGTGTTACACTTATGTTTTGTGGAGCAGTCCATTAACAATGTCTTCCAGGAACCTGAGAAGGGCTTCCTCGGATCGCATTGTGGCCTACGCTGATAAAGGAAATTTCATCCATTCAAAACGTGAAAGAACCTTTCTGAGAAACATATTTCTGATCTGTGAGTTCATCTCACAGGCTCATAACTTAGAATTCAGGAAGCAGTTTGCTAAGACTCTTTTCGTGCAATCTGGAAAGTGATATTTGGGAGCCCATAGGGGCCCATGGTGAAATAGGAAATATCCTCACATAAAAACTAGAGAGAAGCTTTCTGAGAGATTGCTTTCTGATGTATGACTTCATCACACAGAGTTCAACCCTTCCCTTCTTGGAACAGTTTGCTAACAATGTTGTCGTGGATTCTGCACAGTTATATTTGGGAGCTCCTTGATGGGCTATGGTGAAAAAGGAAATATCGTCACATTATAACTAAACAGAAGCTTTCTGAGAAACTGCGTTGCCATGTGTGATTGCAACTCACAGAGTTACACGTTTCTCTTCAGTGATCAGTTTGTTAACACAGTTTTTCTGGAAATCTGCAATTAGATACTTCATAGCGCAATGAAACTTATGGTGACAAAGGAAATATCCACAGGTGAAAACTAGAAAGAAGCTTTCTTAGAAACTTCTTGTTGATGTGTGAATTCATCTCAGAGAGTTACACTTATGTTCGTGGAGCAGTCCGTTAACACTGTTGTTTGAGGAAACTGAGAAGGGCTTCCTTGGATCGCATTGAGGCCTACGCTGATAAAGGAAATTTCATCCGTTCAAAACGTGAAAGAACTTTCTGAGAATCTTCTTCTGTTCTGTGAGTTCATCTAACAGAATTATAACTTAGACTTCAGGAAGCAGTTTGCTAACACTCTTATCGTGGAATCTGCAAAGTGATATCTCGGAACCGATAGTGGCCCATGGTGAAAAAAGGAAATATCCTCACTTATACTAGAGAGAAGCTTTCTGAGAGATTGCTTCTGATGTGTGACTTCATCACACAGAGTTCCCCCTTCCGTCTTGGAACAGTTTGCTAACACTGTTGTCGTGGATTCTGGTGAGGTATATTTGGGAGCTCTTTGAGGGCTTGGTAAAAAGGAAATATCCTCACATAATAACTAAAGAGAAACTTTCTGAGAAACTGCATTGCCAGGTGGGAATGCAACTCACGGACGTACACGTTTCTCTTCAGTGATCAGTTTGTTAACGCAGTTTTCGGGAAAGCTGCAATTTAGATACTTCATATCTCAATGAAGCTTACGATGACAAAGGAAATATCCTCAGATGACATCAAGAAAGAAGCTTTCTTAGAAATTTCTTGGTTGATGTGTGAATTCATCTCACAAACTTACACTTATGTTCGTGGAGCAGTCCATTAACACTGTCTTTGAGGAAACTGAGAAGGGCTTCCTTGGATCGCATTGGGGTCTACGCTGATAAAGGAAATTTCATCCATTAAAACGTGAAAGAAGCTTTCTGAGAAACTTCTTTCAGATCTGTGAGTTCATCTCACAGACTTATAAGTTAGACTTTCAGGAAGCAGTTTGCGAACACACTTTTCAGTGGATTCTGGAAAGTGATATCTGGGAGCCCATAGGGGCCCATGGTGAAAAAGGAAATATCCTCACATAATAACTAGAGAGAAGCTTTCTGAGAGATTGCTTTCTGAGTGTGACTTCATCACACAGAGATCCACCCTTGCCTTCTTGGAACAGTTTGCTAACACTGTCGTCATGGATTCTGCAAAGTTATATTTGGGAGCTCATTGAGGCTATGGTGAATAAGGAAATATCCTCAGATCAAACCGGAAAGAAGTCTCCTGAGAAACTGCATTGCCATGAGTGAATGCAACTCACAGAGTTACACGTTTCTCTTCAGTGATCAATGTGCTAAATACAGTTTTTCTAGGAAAATGGCAATTAGATACTTCATAGCACAATGAACCTGACGGTGACAAAGGAAATATCCACAGGTGAAAACTAGAAAGAAGCTTTCTTAGAAACTTCTTGGTAATGGTGAATTCATCTTCCAGAGTTACACTTATGTTTGTCTAGCAGTCCATTAACACTGTCTTTGAGGATCCTGAGAAGGGCTTCCTTGGATTGCATTCAGGCCTACGCTGATAAAGGAATTTCATCCGTTCAAACGTGAAAGAAGCTTTCTGCGAAACTTCTTTCTGATCTGTGAGTTCATCCCACAGACTTATAACTTAGTCTTCAGGAAGCAGTGTTACGAACACTCTTTTCGTGGATTCTGGAAGGTGATATTTGGGAGCCCATAGGGGCCCATAGTGAAAAAGGAAATATCCTCACATAATAGGTAGAGAGAAGCTTTCGGAGAGATTGCTTTCTGATGTGTGACTTCATCACACAGAGTTCCAGCCTTCGCTTCTTGGAACAGTTTGCTAACACTGTTGTCGTGGATTCTGCAAAGGTATATTTGGGAGCTCATTGAGTGCTATGGTGAAAAAGGAAATATCCTCACATAATAACTAAAGGAGAAGCGTTTCTGAGAAACTGCATTGCCATGTGTGAATGCAACTCACAGAGTTACACTTTTCTCTTCAGTGATCAGTCTGTTAACACAGTTTTCTGGTAATCTGCAAATAGATACTTCATAGTCGCAATGAACCTTACGGTGACTAAAGGAAATATCCACAGATGAAAACTAAGGAAGAAGCTTTCTTAGAAACTTCTTGGTGATGTGTGAATTCATCTCACAGAGTTACACTTATGTTTCGTGGAGCAGTCCATTAACACTGTCTTTGAGGAACCTGAGAAGGGCTTCCTTGGATCGCATTGAGGCCTACGCTGATGAAGGGAAATTTCATCCGTTTAAAACGTGAAAGAAGCTTTCTGAGAAACTTCTTTCTGATCTGTGAGTTCATCTCACAGACTTATAACTTAGACTTCAGGAAGCAGTTTGCTAACACTCTTTCGTGGAATCTGGAAAGTGATATTTGGGAGCACCATAGGGACCCGTGGTGAAAAAGGAAATATCCTCACATAATAACTAGAGAGAAGCTTTCTGAGAGATTGCTTTCTGATGTGTGACTTCATCACACAGAGTTCCACCCTTCCCTTCTTGGAACAGTTTGCTAACACTGTTGTCGTGGATTCTGCAAAGGTATATTTGGGAGCTCATTGAGGGCTATGGTGAAAAGGGAAACTTCCTCACATAATAACTAAAGAGAAGCTTCTGAGAAACTGCATTGCCATGTGTGAATGCAACTCACAGAGTTACACTTTTCTCTTCAGTGATCAGTTTGTTAACACAGTTTTCTGGACATCTGCAATTAGATACTTCATAGTGCAATGAATCCTTACGGTGACAAAGGAAATATTCACAGATGAAAACTAGAAAGAAGCTTTCTTAGAAACTTCTTGGTGATGTGTGAATTCATCTCACAGAGTTACACTTATGTTTCGTGGAGCAGTCCATTAACACTGTCTTTGAGGAACCTGAGAAGGGCTTCCTTGGATAGCATTGAGGCCTACGCTGATAAAGGAAATTTCATCCGTTCAAAACGTGAAAGAAGCTTTCTGAGAAACTTCTTTCTGATCTGTGAGTTCATCTCACAGACTTATAACTTAGACTTCAGGAAGCAGTTTGCTACACTTCTTTTCGTGGATTCTGGAAAGTGATATTTGGGAGCCCATATGGGGCCCATGGTGTAAAAGGAAATATCCTCAATAATAACTAGAGAGAAGGCTTTCTGAGAGATTGCTTTCTGATGTGTGACTTCATCTCAACAGACTTACGCCAGTGTTTTTTGGAGCCGTTTCCAAGGACTGTTTCCGTGGATTCCGAGAAGTGATATTTCAGATGGCGTGGAAGAATAGAAAGAGAAAAGAAATCCTCCAAGAAAAAGCGGAGTCAAGCTTTCTGAGAAACTGCTTTGTGATATGTGAATTCATTTCACAGTGTTACTTCACCCTTTCTCGGGGGAGTTTCCTAGCACTCATTTTGAGGAATCTCAGATGTGATTCTTGGATATCGTTGAATCGCATGGTGAATAAGGAACTATCCACAGAGAAACCTGCAGAGAAGCCTTCTCAGAAACTTCTTTGATGTGGGTGAATTCAGCCCACAGATGTACATCATTGTTTTCACTGAGAAGCTTGCTAGCAGAGTTTTCGCAGAATCTGCAATAGGACACACGGTGGCGCTCCGAGACCACAAATAACCTCCTCTTACTAAAGTAAGACGCTCTCTGACAAACCGCTTTGTGATGTGTGAATTCAACTCACTAAGTTACAGCGGTATTTCGTGGGGCCGTGGCCTAGCCCTATTTGTGTGGAATCTGAGAACAGATATTCCGAATCCCTTTGAAAACAAAGGGGCCAATGGAAATATCTTCCAATAAAAATGAGAAAGAAGCTTTCTGAGAAACTTATTTGTGATCTGTGAATTCATCTCACAGAGTTACAACTTAGGCCTCATGAAGCAGTTTGCTACCTCACTTTTCGTTGAATCTGCAAAGGGATATTTGCGAGCACATAGGGGCCCATGGTGAAAATGGAAATATCCTCACATAATAAGTGGAGAGAAGTTTTCTGAGAGATTGCTTTCTGATGTGTGACTTTCATAACACAGAGTTCCACCCTTCCCTTCTTGTAACAGTTTGCCAGCACTGTTGTCGTGGATTCTGCTAAGTGATATAGGGGAGCTCATTGAGAGTTATGGTGAAAAAGATAATATCCTCAGATCAAAACTGGAAGGAAGCTTTCTGAGAAACTGCATTGCCATGTGTGAATGCAACTCACAGAGTTACACGTTTCTCTTCAGTGATCAGTTTGTTAACACAGTTTCTGGAAATCTGCAATTAGATACTTCATAGCGCAATGAACTTACGGTGACAAAGGAAATATCCACAGATGAAAACTAGAAAGAAGCTTTCTTAGAAACTTCTTGGTGATGTGTGAATTCATCTCACAGAGTTACACTAATGTTTCGTGGAGCAGTCCATTAACACTCTCTTTGAGGAACCTGAGAAGGGCTTCCTTGGAACGCTTTGAGGTCTACGCTGATAAAGGAAATTTCATCCATTCAAAACGTGAAAGAAGCTTTCTGAGAAACTTCTTTCTGATCTGTGAGTTCATTTCACAGACTTGTAACTTAGACTTCAGGATGCAGTTTGCGAACACTCTTTTCGTGGAATCTGGAAAGTGATATTAGGAGCCCATAGGGGCCCATGGTGAAAAAGGAAATATCCTCACATAATAACTAGAGAGAAGCTTTCTGAGAGATTGCTTTCTGATGTGTGACTTCATCACACAGAGTTCCACCCTTCCCTTCTTGGAACAGTTTGCTAACACTGTTTTCGTGGATTCTAGAAAGCATATTTGGGGGCTCATTGAGGGCTAAGGTGAAAAAGGAAATATCCTCACATAATAACTAAAGAGAAGCTTTCTGAGAAACTGCGTTGCCATGTGTGAATGCAACTCACAGAGTTACACGTTTCTCTTCAGTGATCAGTTTGTTAACACAGTTTTCTGGAAATCTGCAATTAGATACCTTCATAGCACATGAACCTTACGGTGACAAAGGAAATATCCTCAGATGAAAACTAGAAAGAAGCTTTCTTAGAAACTTCTTGGTGATGTGTGAATTCATCTCACAGAGTTACACTTATGTTTCGTGGAGCAGTCCATTAACACTGTCTTTGAGGAACCTGAGAAGGGCTTCTTTGGATCGCATTGAGGCCTACGCTGATAAAGGAAATTTCATCCTTTCAAAATCGTGAAAGAAGCTTTCTGAGGAACTTCTTTCTGATCTCTGAGGCCATCTCTCAGACTTATAACTTAGACCTCGGAAGCAGTTTGCTAACACTCTTTTCGTGGAATCTG
This sequence comes from Rhinopithecus roxellana, assembly GCF_007565055.1. Taxonomy (NCBI): domain Eukaryota; kingdom Metazoa; phylum Chordata; class Mammalia; order Primates; family Cercopithecidae; genus Rhinopithecus; species Rhinopithecus roxellana. Next base: position 13,989 of record NW_022144590.1, read on the forward strand.
GCACAGTGACATATTGGGAAGCCCTTAGGGGCCCATGGTGAAAAAGGCAATATCCTCACAAAATATCTGGAGTGACGCTTTCTGAGAGATTGCTTTCTGATATGTGACTTCAATCACACATAGTTCCATCCTTCCCTACTTGAACAGTTTGCTAACACTGTTGTCGTGGATTCTGCCAAAGTGATTTTGGGAGCTCATTGAGGGCTATGGTGAAAAAGGAAATATCCTCACATAATAACTAAAGAGAAGCTTTCTGAGAAACTGCTTGCCATGTGTGAATGCAACTCACAGAGTTACACGTTTCTCTTCAGTGATCAGTTTGTTAACACAGTTTTCTGGAAATCTGCAATTAGATACTTCATAGCGCAATGAACCTTACGGTGACAAAGGAAATATCCACAGTGAAAACTAGAAAGAAGCTTTCGTAGAAACTTCTTGGTGATGTGTGAATTCATCTCACAGAGTTACACTTATGTTTCGTGGAGCAGTCCATTAACAATGTCTTTGAGGAACCTGAGAAGGGCTTCCTCTGATCGCATTGAGGCCTACGCTGATAAAGGAAATTTCATCCGTTCAAAACGTGAAAGAAGCTTTCTGAGAAACTTCTTTCTGATCTGTGAGTTCATCTCACAGACTTATAACTTAGACTTCAGGAAGCAGTTTGCGAAAACTCCTTTCGTGGATCTGGAAAGTGATATTTGGTAGCCCATAGGGGCCCATGGTGAAAAAGGAAATAATCTCACATAATAACTAGAGAGAAGCTTTCTGAGAGATTGCTTTCTGATGTGTGACTTCATCACACAGAGTTCCACCCTTCCCTTCTTGGAACAGTTTGCTAACACTGTTGTCGTGGATTCTGCAGAGGTATATTTGGGAGCTCATTGAGGGCTATGGTGAAAAAGGAAATATCCTCACATAATAACTGAAGAGAAGCTTTCTGAGAAACTGCAGTTGCCATGATGTGAATGCAACTCACAGAGTTACACGTTTCTCTTCAGTGATCAGTTTGCTAACTACAGTTTTCTGGAAATCTGCAATGGAATACCGTTTATCGCAATGAAGCTTACGGTGACAACGGAAATATCCTCAGATGAAAACTAGAAAGAAGCTTCCTTAGAAACTTCTTGGTGATGTGTGAATTCATCTCACAGAGTTACACTTATGTTTCGTGGAGCTGTCCATTAACACTGTCTTTGAGGAACCTGAGAAGGGCTTCTTTGGATCGCATTGAGGCCTACGCTGATAAAGGAAATTTCATCCGTTCAAAACGTGAAAGAAGCTTTCTGAGAAACTTCTTTCTGATCTGTGAGTTCATCTCACAGACTTATAACTTAGACATTCAGGAAGCAGTTTGCTAAGACTCTTTTCGTGGAATCCTGGAAAGTGATATTTAGGAGCCCATAGGGGCCCATGGTGAAAAAGGAAATATCCTCACATAATAACTAGAGAGAAGCTTTCTGAGAGATTGCTTTCTGATGTGTGACTTCATCACACAGAGTTCCACCCTTCCCTTCTTGGAACAGTTTGCTAACACTGTTGTCGTGATTCTGCAGAGGTATATTTGGGAGCTCATTGAGGGCTATGGTGAAAAAGGAAATATCCTCACATAATAACTAAAGAGAAGCTTTCTGAGAAACTGCATTGCCAGGTGGGAATGCAACTCACAGAGTTACACGTTTCTCTTCAGTGATCAGTTTGTTAACACAGTTTTCTGGAAATCTGCAATTAGATACTTCATAGCTCAATGAACCCTATGGTGACAAAGGAAATATCCACAGATGAAAACTAGAAAGAAGCTTTCGTAGAAACTTCTTGGTGATGTGTGATTCATCTCACAGAGTTACACTTATGTTTCGTGGAGCAGTCCATTAACACTGTCTTTCAGGAACCTGAGAAGGGCTTCCTCGGATCGCATTGTAGGCCTACGCTGATAAAGGAAATTTCATCCGTTCAAAACGTGAAAGAACCTTTCTGAGAAACATTCTTTCTGATCTGTGAGTTCATCTCACAGACTTATAACTTAAACTTCAGGAAGCAGTTTGCTAACATTCCTTTCGTGGAATCTGGAAAGTGATATATGGGAGCCCATACGGGCCCATGGTGAAAAAGGAAATATCCTCACATAATAACTAGAGAGAAGCTTTCTGAGAGATTTCTTTCTGATGTGTGATTTCATCACACAGAGTTCCACCCTTCCCTACTTGGAACAGTTTGCTAACAATGTTGTCGTGGATTCTGCAGAGGTATATTTGGGAGCTCATTGATGGCTACGGTGAAAACGGAAATATCCTCACCTAATAACTAAAGAGAAGTCTGAGAAACTGCGTTGCCATGTGTGAATGCAACTCACAGAGTTACACGATTCTTTTCAGTGATCAGTTTGCTTACACAGTTTTCAGGAAATCTGCAATTAGATACTTCATAGTGCAATAAACCTTATGGTGACACAGGAAATATCCACAGGCGAAAACTAGAAAGAAGCTTTCTTAGAAACTTCTTGGTGATGTGTGAATTCACCTCACAGAGTTACACTTATGTTTCATGGAGCAGTCCGTTAACACTGTGTTTGAGGAACCTGAGAAGGGCTTCCTTGGATCGCATTGAGGCCTACGCTGATAAAGGAAGTTTCATCCGTTCAAAACGTGAAAGAAGCTTTCTGTGAATCTTCTTTCTGTTCTGTGAGTTCATCTAACAGAATTATAACTTAGACTTCAGGAAGCAGTGTGCTAACACTCTTTTCGTGGAATCTGGAAAGTGATATTTGGGAGCCCATAGGGGCCCATTGTGAAAAAGCAAATATCCTCACATAATAACTAGATCGAATCTTTCTGAGAGATTGCTTTATGATGTGTGACTTCATCACACAGAGTTCCACCCTTCCCATCTTGGAACAGTTTGATAACACTGTTGTCGTGGATTCTGCAGAGGTATATTAGGGAGCTCATTGAGGGCTATGGTGAAAAAGGAAATATCCTCACATAATAACGAAAGAGAATCTTTCTGAGAAACTGCCTTGCAATGTGTGAATGCAACTCACAGAGATACTCGTTTCTCTTCAGTGATCAGTTTGTTAAAACAGTTTTCTGGAAATCTGCAATTAGATACGTCATAGCGCAATGAACCTAACGGTGACAGAGGAAATATCCACAGGTGAAAACTAGAAAGAAGATTTCATAGAAACTTCTTGGTAATGTGCGAATTCATCTCAGAGAGTTACACTTATATTTCGTGGAGCAGTCCATTAACACTGTCTTTGAAGAAACTGAGAAGGGCTTCCTTGGATCGCATTGAGGCCTACGCTGATAAAGGAATTTCATCTGTTCAAAAGGTGAAAGAAGCTTTCTGAGAAACTTCTTTCTAATCTGTGAGTTCATCTCACTGACTCATAACTTAGACTTCAGGAAGCAGTTTGCTAACACTCTTTTCATGGAATCTGGAAAGTGATATTTGGGAGCTCATAGGGCCCATGGTGAAAAAGGAAATATCCTAACGTAATAACTAGAGAGAAGCCTTCTGAGAGATTGCTTTCTGATGTGTGACTTCAACACACCTGAGTTCCACACTTCCCTTCTTGGAACGGTTGGCTAACACTGTTGTCTTTTATTCTGCAGAGGTATATTTGGGAGCTCATTGAGGGCTATGGTGTAAAAGGAAATATCCTCCGATCCAAACTGGAACGAAGCCTTCTGAGAAACTGCATTGCCATGAGTGAATGCAACTCACAGAGTTACACGTTTCTCTTCAGTGACCATTTTGTTAACTAAGTTTTCTGGAAATCTGCAATGGGATACCTCTTATCGCAATGAAGCTTATGGTGACAACGGAAATATTCTCAGATGAAAAGTAGAAAGAAGCTTTCTTAGAAACTTCTTGTTGATGTGTGAATTCATCTCACAAATTTACACTTATATTTCGTGGAGCAGTCCACTAACACTGTCTTTGAGGAATCTGAGAAAGGCTTCTTTTTATCGCATTGAGGTCTACGCTGATGAAGGAAATTTCATCCGTTCAAAACGTGAAAGAAGCTTTCTCAAAACCATCTTTCGGATATGTGAGTTGATCTCACAGACTTGTAACATAGACTTCAGGAAGCAGTTTGCTAACACTCTTTTCGTGGAATCTATAAAGTTATATTTGGGAGCCCATAGGTTCCCATGGGGAAAAAGGAATTTTCCTCACATAATAACTACAACGAAGCTTTCTGAGAGATTGCTTTCTGATGTGTGACTTCAACACACAGAGTTCCACCCTTCCTTTCTTGGAACAGTTTGCTAACACTGTTGTCGTGGATTCTGCAGCGGTATATTTGGGAGCTCATTGAGTGCTACGGTGAAAAAGGAAATATACTCACAAAATAACTAAAGAGAAGCTTTCTGAGTAACTGCGTTGTTATGTGTGAATGCAACTCACACAGTTACACGTTACTCTTCAGTGATCAGTTTGTTAACACAGTTTTCTGGAAATCTGCAATTAGATACTTCATAGCGCAATGAACCTTACGGTGACAAAGGAAATATCCACAGATGAAAACTAGAAAGAAGCTTTCGTAGAAACTTCTTGGTGATGTGTGAATTCATCTCACAGAGTAACACTTATGTTTCGTGGAGCAGTCCTTTAACAATCTCTTTGAGGAAACTGAGAAGGGTTTCCTTGGATCGCATTGAGGCCTACTCTGATAAAGGAAATTTCATCTGTTCAAAACGTGAAAGAAGCTTTTTGAGAAACTTCCTTCTGATCTGTGAGTTCATCTCACAGACTTAATGACTTATACTTCAGGAAGCAGTTTGCGAACACTCTTTTCGTGGATTCTGGAAAGTGACTTTGCCAGCCCATCGGGGCCCATGGTGAAAAAGGAAATAATCTCACATAATAACTAGAGAGACGCTTTCTGAGAGATTGCTTTCTGATGTGTGACTTCATCACACAGAGTTCCACCCTTCCTTTCTTGGAACAGTTTGCTAACACTGTTGTCGTGGATTCTGCAAAGTTATATTTGGGAGCTCATTGAGGGTTATGGTGAAAAAGGAAGTATCCTCAGATCACAAAGGGAAAGAAGCCTTCTGAGAAACTGCATTGCCAGGAGTGAATGCAACTCACAGACTTACATGTTTCTCTTCAGTGATCAGTTTGCTAACTAAGTTTTCTGGAAATCTGCAATGGGATACCTCTTAGCACAATGAAACTTACGGTGACAAAGGAAATATCCAGAGATGAAAACGAGAAAGAAGCTTTCGTAGAAACTTCCTGGTGATGTGTGAATTCATCTTCCACAGTTACACTTATGTTTCGTGGAGCAGTCCATTAACACTCTCTTTGAGGAAACTGAGAAGGGCTTCCTTGGATCGCATTGAGGCCTACGCTGATAAAGGAAATTTCATCCTTTCAAAACGTGAACGCAGCTTTCTGAGAAACTTCTTTGTGATCTGTGAGTTAATCTCACAGTATTATGACTTCGACTTCAGGAAGCAGTTTGCGAACACTCTTTTTGTGGATTCTGGAAAGTGTCATTTAGGAGCCCATAGGGGCCAATGGTGAAAAAGGAGATAATCTCACATAATAACTAGAGAGAAGCTTTCTGAGAGATTGCTTTCTGATGTGTGACTTCATCACACAGATTCCACCCTTCCCTTCTTGGAACAGTTTGCTAACACTGTTGTCGTGGATTCTGCCAAGTTATATTTCAGAGCTCATTGAAGGCTATGGTGAAAAAGGAAATATCCTCAGATCAAAACTCAAAGAAGCCTTCTGAGAAACTGCATTGCCATGAGTGAATGCAACTCACAGAGTTCCACGTATCTCTTCAGTGATCAGTTTGTTAACACAGTTTTCTGTAAATCTGCAATTAGATACTTCATAGCGCAATGAACATTACGGTGACAAAGGAAATATCCACAGATGAAAACTAGAAAGAAGCTTTCATAGAAACTTCGTATAGATGTGTGAATTCATCTTTCAGATATACACTTATGTTTCGTGGAGCAGTCCATTAACACTGTCTTTGAAGAACCTGAGGTGGGCTTCCTTCTATCGTATTGAGGCCTACGATGATAAAGGAAATTTCAACCGTTCAAAACGTGAAAGAAACTTTCTGAGAAACTTCTTTCTGCTCTGTGAGTTCATCACACAGCTTACAACTTAGACTTCAGGAAGCAGTTTGCGAACACTCTCTTCGTGGATTCTGGAAAGTGATATTTGGATGCCCATAGGGGCCCATGGTGAAACAGGAAATATCCTCACATAATAACTAGAGAGAAGCTTTCTGAGAGATTGCTTTCTGATGTGTGACTTCATCACATAGAGTTTCACACTTCCCTTCTTGGACCTGTTTGCTAACACTGTTGTCTTGGATTCTGCAGAAGTATATTTGGGAGCTCATTGAGGGCTATGGTGAAAAAGGAAATATCCTCACATAATAACTAAAGAGAATCTTTCTGAGAAACTGCCTTGCAATGTGTGAATGCAACTCATAGAGATACTCATTTTCTTCAGTGATCAGTTTGTTAAAACAGTTTTCTGGAAATCTGCAATTAGACACTTCATAGCGCAATGAACCTTGTGGTGACAAAGGAAATATCCACAGGTGAAAACTAGAAAGAAGCTTTCTTAGAAACTTCTTGGTGATGTGTGAATTCATCTCACAGAGTTACACTTATGTTTCGTGGAGCAGTCCATTAACACTGTCTTTGAGGAACCTGAGAAGGGCTTCCTTGGATCGCATTGAGGCCTACGCTGATCAAGAAAATTTCTTCCGTTCAAAACGTGAAAGAAGCTTTCTGAGAAACTTCTTTCTGATCTGTGAGTTAATCTGACAGACTTATAACTTAGACTTCAGGAAGCAGTTTGCTAACACTCTTTTCGTGGAATATGGAAAGTGATATTTGGGAGCCCGTAGGGGCCCACGGTGAAAAAGGAAATATCGTCACATAATAACTAGAGAGAAGCTTTCTGAGAGATTGCTTTCTGATGTGTGACTTCATCACACAGAGTTCCACCCTTCCCTTCTTGGAACAGTTTGCTAACACTGTTGTCGTGGATTCTGCAAATTCATAATTGGGAGCTCATTTGAGGGCTATGGTGAAAAAGGAAATATCCTCACATAATGACTAAAGAGAAGCTTTCTGAGAAACTGCTATGCCATGTGTGAATGCAAGTCACAGAGTTACACGTTTCTCTTCAGTGATCCAGTTTTTAACACAGTTTTCTGGAAATCTGCAATTAGATACTTCATAGGCAATGAACCTTACGGTGACAAAGGAAATATCCACAGATGAAAACTAGAAAGAAGCTATCTTAGAAACTTCTTGGTGATGTGTGAATTCATCTCACAGAGTTACACTTATGTTTCATGGAGCAGTCCATTAACACTGTGTTTGATGAAACTGAGTAGGGCTTCCTTGGATCGCATTGAGGCCTACGCTGATAAAGGAATTTCATCCATTCAAAACGTGAAAGAAGCTTTCTGGGAAACTTCTTTCTGATCTGTGAGTTCATCTCACAGACTTATAACTTAGACTTCAGGAAGCAGTTTGCTAACACTCTTTTCGTGGAATCTGGAAAGTGATATTTGGGAGCCCATAGGGGCCCATGGTGAAAAAGGAAATATCCTCACATAATAACTAGAGAGAAGCTTTCTGAGAGATTGCTTTCTGATGTGTGACTTCATCACACAGAGTTCCACCCTTCCCTTCTTGGAACAGTTTGCTAACACTGTTGTCGTGGATTCTGCAGAGGTATATTGGGAGCTCATTGAGGGCTAAGGTGAAAAAGGAAATATCCTCACATAATAACTAAAGAGAAGCTTTCTGAGAAACTGCGTTGCCATGTGTGAATGCAACTCACAGAGATTACACGTTTCTCTTCAGTGATCAGTTTGTTAACACAGTTTTCTGGAAATCTGCAATTAGATACTTCATAGCTGCAATGAACCTTACGGTGACAAAGGAAATATCCACAGATGAAAACTAGAAAGAAGCTTTCTTAGAAACTGCTTGGTGATGTGTGAATTCATCTCACAGAGTTACACTTATATTTCGTGGAGCAGTCCATTAACACTGTCTTTGAGGAACCTGAGAAGGGCTTCCTTGGATCGCATTGAGGCCTACGCTGATAAAGGAAATTTCATCCGTTCAAAACGTGAAAGAAGCTTTCTGAGAAACTTCTTTCTGATCTGTGAGTTCATCTCACAGACTTATAACTTAGACTTCAGGAAGCAGTTTGCTAACACTCTTTTCGTGGAATCTGGAAAGTGATATTTGGGAGCCCCTAGGGGCCCATGGTTAAAAAGGAAATATCCTCACATAATAACTAGAGAGAAGCTTTCTGAGAGATTGCTTTCTGATGTGTGACTTCAATCACACAGAGTTCCACCCTTCCTTCTTGGAACAGTTGCTAACACTGTTGTCGTGGATTCTGCAGAGGTATATTTGGGAGCTCATTGAGGGGCTATGGTGAAAAAGGAAATATCCTCAGATCAAAAATGGAAAGAAGCCTTCTGAGAAACTGCATTGCCATGAGTGAATGCAACTCATAGATTACACGTTTCTCTTCAATGATCAGTTTGCTAACTAAGTTTTCTGGAAATCTGCAATGGGATACCTCCTATCTCAATGAAGCTTACGATGACAAAGGAAATATCCTCAAATGACACCAAGAAAGAAGCTTTCTTAGAAATTTCTTGTTGATGTGTGAATTCATCTCACAGAGGTTACACTTATGTTTCTTGGAGCAGTCCATTAACACTGTCTTTGAGGAACCTGAGAAGGGCTTCCTTGGATCGCATTGAGGTCTACGCTGATAAAGGAAATTTCATCCGTTCAAAACGTGAAAGAAGCTTTCTGAGAAACTTCTTTCTAGATCTGTGAGTTCATCTCACAGACTTATAACTTAGAATTCAGGAAGCAGTTTGCGAACACTCTTTTCATGGATTCTGGAAAGTGATATCTGGGAGCCCATAGGGGCCCATGGTGAAAAAGGAAATATCCTCACAAAATAACTAGAGAGAAGCTTTCTGAGAGATTGCATTCTGATGTGTGACTTCCTTACAAAGAGTTCCACCCTACCCTTCTTGGAACAGTTTTCTAACACAGTTGTCGTGGATTCTGCAAAGGAATATTTGGGGGCTCATTGAGGGCTATGGTGAAAAGGAAATATCCTCACATAATAACTAGAGAAAAGCTTTCTGAGAGATTGCTTTCTGATGTGTGACTTCCTTACACAGAGTTCCACCCTACCCTTCTTGGAACAGTTTTCTAACACTGTTGTCGTGGATTCTGCAAAGGAATATTTGGGGGCTCATTGAGGGCTATGGTGTAAAAGGAAATATCCTCACATAATAACTAGAGAGAAGCTTTCTGAGAGATTGCTTTCTGATGTGTGACTTCATCACACAGAGTTCCACCCTTCCCTTCTTGGAACAGTTTGCTAACACTGTTGCCGTGAATTCTGCAAAGTTATATTTGGGAGCTCATTGAGGGTAATGGTGAAAAAGGAAATATCCTCACATAATAACTAAAGAGAAGCTTTCTGAGAAACTGCGTTGCCATGTGTGAATGCAACTCACAGAGTTACAAGTTTCTCTTCAGTGATCAGTTTGTTAACACAGTTTTCTGGAAATCTGCATTTAGATACATCATAGCGCAATGAAACTTACGGTGACATAGGAAATATCCTCAGATGAAAACTAGAAAGAAGCTTTCTTAGAAACTTCTTGGTGATGTGTGAATTCATCTCACAAACTTACACTTATGTTTCGTGGGGCAGTCCATTAACACTGTCTTTGAGGAACCTGAGAAGGGCTTCCTTGGATTGCATTGGGGTCTACGCTGATAAAGTAAATTTCATCCGTTCAAAACGTAAAAGAAGCTTTCTGAGAAACTTCTTTCAGATCTGTGAGTTCATCTCACAGACTTATAAGTTAGAATTCAGGAAGCAGTTTGCGAACACTCTTTTCATGGATTCTGGAAAGTGATATCTGGGAGCCCATAGGGGCCCATGGTGAAAAAGGAAATATCCTCACAAAACAACTAGAGAGAAGCTTTCTGAGAGATTGTTTTCTGATGTGTGACTTCATCACACAGAGATTCACCCTTGCCTTCTTGGAACAGTTTGCTGACACTGTTGTCATGGATTCTGCAAAGTTATATTTGGGAGCTCATTGAGGGCTATGGTGAATAAGGAAATATCCTCAGATCAAAACCGGAAAGAAGTCTCCTGAGAAACTGCATTGCCAGGAGTGAATGCAACTCACAGAGTTACACGTTTCTCTTCAGTGATCAATGTGCTAAATAAGTTTTCTAGAAAACGGCAATTAGATACTTCATAGCGCAATGAACCTTACGGTGACAAAGGAAATATCCACAGGTGAAAACTAGAAAGAAGCTTTCTTAGAAACTTCTTGGTGATGTGTGAATTCATCTCACAGAGTTACACTTATGTTTCGTGGAGCAGTCCATTAACACTGCCTTTGAGGAACCTGAGAAGGGCTTCTTTGGATCGTAATGAGGCCTACGCTGATAAAGGAAATTTCTTCCGTTCAAAACGTGAAAGAAGCTTTCTGAGAAACTTCTTTATGATCTGTGAGTTCATCTCACAGACTTACAATTTTGATTTCAGGAAGCAGTTTTCTAACACTCTTTTCTTTGAATCTGGAAAGTGATATTTGGGAGCCCATAGGGGCCCATGGTGAAAAAGGGAATATGCTCACATAATAACTAGAGAGACGCGCTCTGAGAGATTGTGTTCTGATGTGTGACTTCATCACACAGAGTTCCACCCTTCTCTTCTTGGAACAGTTTCCTAACACTGTTGTCGTGGATTCTGCAAAGGTATATTTGGGAGCTCATTGAGGGCTATGGTGAAAAAGGAAGTATCCTCAGATCAAAACTGGAAAGAAGCCTTCTGTGAAACTGCATTGCCTTGAGTGAATGATCTCACAGTGTTACAGGATTCTCTTCAGTGATCAGTTTGCTAACTAAGTTTTCTGGAAATCTGCAATTAGATACTTCATAGCGCAATGACCCTAACGGTGACAAAGGAAATATCCACAGATGAAAATTAGAAAATAGCTTTCTTAGAAACTTCTTGGTGATGTGTGAATTCATCTCACAGATTTACACTTGTGTTTCGTGAAGCAGTCCATTAACACTGTCTTTGAGGAACCTGAGAAGGGCTTCATTAGATCGCATTGAGTCCTACGCTGATAAAGGAAATTTCATCCGTTCAAAACCTGAAAGAAGTAGAATAATTTATAATCCTTTGGGTATATACCCAGTAGTGGGATGGCTGGGTCATATGGTACATCTAGTTCTAGATCCTTGGGAATTGCCATACTGTTTTCCATAATGGTTGAACTAGTTTACAATCCCACCAACAGTGTAAAAGTGTTCCTATTTCTCCACATCCTCTCCAACACCTGTTGTTTCCTGACTTCTTAATGATTGCCATTTTAACTGGTGTGAGATGGTATCTCATTGTGGTTTTGATTTGCATTTCTCTGATGGCGAGTGATGATGAGCATTTTTTCATGTGTCTGTTGGCTGTATGAATATCTTCTTTTAAGAAATGTCTGTTCATATCCTTTCCCCACTTTTTGATGCCGTTGTTTGATTTTCTCTCGTATATTTGTTTGATTTCTTTGTAGATTCTGGATATTAGCCCTTTGTCAGATGAGTAGGTTGCAAAAATTTTCTCCCATTCTGTAGGTTGCTTGTTCACTCTGATGGTAGTTTCTTTTGCTGTGCAAAAGCTATTATTCTACTACAAAGACACATGTACACGTATGTTTATTGCGGCACTATTCACAATAGCAAAGACTTGGAATCAACCCAAATGTCCATCTGTGACAGACTGGATTAAGAAAATGTGGCACATATACACCATGGAATACTATGCAGCCATAAAAAAGGATGAGTTTGCGTCCTTTGTAGGGACATGGATGCAGCTGGAAACCATCATTCTTAGCAAACTATCACAAGAACAGAAAACCAAACACCGCATGTTCTCACTCATAGGTGGGAACTGAACAATGAGATCACTTGGACTCGGGAAGGGGAACATCACGCACTGGGGCCTATCATGGGGAGGGGGGAGGGGGGAGGAGGGAGGGATTGCATTGGGGAGCTATACATGATATAAATGATGAATTGATGGGTGCTGACGAGTTGATGGGTGCAGCACACCAACATGGCATAAGTATACATGTGTAACAAACCTGCACGTTATGCACATGTACCCTAGAACTTCAAGTATAATAAAAAAAAAAGAAATAAAGAAAAAAAAACGTGAAAGAAGCTTTCTAAGAAACTGCTTTCTGATCTGTGAGTTCATCTCACAGACTTATAACTTAGACTTCAGGAAGCAGTTTGCGAACACTCTTTCCGTGTATTCTGGAAAGTGATATTTGGGAGCCCTTAGGGGCCCATGCTGAAAAAGGAAATATCCTCACATAATAACAAGAGAGAAGCTTTCTGAGAGATTGCTTTCTGATGTGTGACTTCATCACACAGAGTTCCACTCTTCCCTTCTTGGAACAGTTTGCTAACACTGTTGTCGTGGATTCTGCAAATTATATTTGGGAGTTCATTGAGGGCTATGGTGAAAAAGGAAATATCTTCAGATCAAAACTTTAAAGACGGCTTCTGTGAAACTGCGTTGCCATGTGTGAATGCAACGCACAGAATTATTCGTTTCTCTTCAGTGATCAGTTTGTTAACACTGTTTTCTGGAAATCTGCAATTAGATCCTTCATAGTGCAATGAACCTTACGGTGACAAAGAAAATATCCACAGATGAAAACTAGAAAGAAAGTTTCTTACAAATTTCTTGGTGATGTGTGAATTCATCTTTAGAGTTACACTTATGTTTCGTGGAGCAGTCCATTAACACTGTCTTTGAGGAAACTGAGAAGGGCTTCTTTGGATCGCATTGAGGTCTACGCTGAAAAGGAATTTTCATCAGTTCAAAACGTGAAAGAAGCTTTCTGAGAAATTTCTTTCTTATCTGTGAGGTCATCTCACAGACGTACAACTTAGACTTCAGGAAGCAGTTTCCTGACTCTCTTTCGTGGAATCTGGAAAGGGATATTTGTAGCTCATTGGGGCCCATAGTGAAAAAGGAAATATCCTCACATAATGACTACAGAGAAACTTTCTGAGAGATTGCTTTCTGATGTGTGACTTCATCACAAAGAGTTCCACCCTTCCCTTCTTGGAACAGATGGGTAACACTGTTGTCGTGTATTCTGCAAAGGTATATTTGGGAGCTCATTGAGGGCTATGGTGAAAAAGGAAACATCCTCACATAATATCTAAAGAGAAGCTACTGAGAAACTGCATTGCCATGTGGGAATGCAACTCACAGAGTTACACGTTTCTCTTCAGTGATCAGTTTGCTAACACAGTTTTCTGGAAATCTGCAATGAGATACTTCATAGCGCAATGAACCTAATGATGACAAAGGAAATATCCACAGATGAAAAGTAGAAAGAAGCTTTCTTAGAAACTTCTTGGTGATGTGTGAATTCATCTTCCAGAGTTACACTTATGTTTCTTCTAGCAGTCCATTAACACTGTCTTTGAGGATCCTGAGAAGGGCTTCCTTGGATTGCATTGAGGCCTACGCTGATAAAGGAAATTTCATCCTTTCAAAACGTGAAAGAAGCTTTCTGCGAAACTTCTTTCTGATCTGTGAGTTCATCTCACAGACTTATAACTAAGTCTTCAGGAAGCAGTTTACGAACACTCTTTTCGTGGATTCTGGAAGGTGATATTTGGGAGCCCATAGGGGCCCATAGTGAAAAAGGAAATATCCTCACATAATAAGTAGAGAGAAGCTTTCGGAGAGATTGCTTTCTGATGTGTGACTTCATCACACAGAGTTCCACCCTTCCCTTCTTGGAACAGTTTGCAAACACTGTTGTCGTGGATTATGCAGAGGTATATTTGGGAGCTCATTGAGGGCTATGGTAAAAAAGGAAATATACTCACATAATAACTAAAGAGAAGCTTTCTGAGAACCTGCGTTGCCATGTGTGACTGCAACTCACAGAGTTACACGTTTCTCTTCAGAGATCAGTGTGTTAACACAGTTTTCTGGAAATTTGCATTTATATACTTCATAGCGCAATGAACTTTACGGTGACAAAGGAAATATCCAGAGATGAAAACTAGAAAGAAGCTTTCGTAGAAACTTCCTGGTGATGTGTGAATTCATCTTCCACAGTTACACTTATGTTTCTTGGAGCAGTCCATTAACACTCTCTTTGAAGAAACTGAGAACGGCTTCCTTGGATCGCATTGAGGCCTACGCTGATAAAGGAAATTTCATCCGTTCAAAACGTGAACGCAGCTTTCTGAGAAACTTCTTTCTGATCTGTGAGTTCATCACACAGTATTATGACTTCGACTTCAGGAAGCAGTTTGCGAACACTCTTTTTGTGGATTTTGGAAAGTGTCATTTGGGAGCCCATAGGGGCCAATGGTGAAAAAGGAGATAATCTCACATAATGACTAGAGAGAAGCTTTCTGAGACATTGCTTTCTGATGTGTGACTTCATCACACATAGTTCCACCCTTCCCTTCTTGGAACAGTTTGCTAACACTGTTGTCGTGGATTCTGCCAAGTTATATTTCGGAGCTCATTGAAGGCTATGGTGAAAAAGGAAATATCCTCAGATCAAAACTGGAAGGAAGCCTTCTGAGAAACTGCATTGCCATGAGTGAATGCAACTCACAGAGTTACACGTTTCTCTTCAGTGATCAGTTTGTTAACACAGTTTTCTGTAAATCTGCAATTAGATACTTCATAGCGCAATGAGCCTTACGGTGACAAAGGAAATATCCACAGATGAAAACTAGAAAGAAGATTTCATAGAAACTTCTTGGAGATGTGTGAATTCATCTTTCAGATTTACACTTATGTTTCGTGGAGCAGTCCATTAACACTGTCTTTGAAGAACCTGAGGTGGGCTTCCTTCTATCGTATTGAGGCCTACGCTGATAAAGGAAATTTCAACCGTTCAAAACGTGAAAGAACTTTCTGAGAAACTTCTTTCTGATCTGTGAGTTCATCACACAGCTTACAACTTAGACTTCAGGAAGCAGTTTGCGAACACTCTCTTCGTGGATTCTGGAAAGTGATATTTGGGTGCCCATAGGGGCCCATGGTGAAACAGGAAATATCCTCACATAATAACTAGAGAGAAGCTTTCTGAGAGATTGCTTTCTGATGTGTGACTTCATTACATAGAATTCACACTTCCCTTCTTGGAACTGTTTGCTAACACGCTTGTCGTGGATTCTGCAGAGGTATATTTGGGAGCTCATTGAGGGCTATGGTGAAAAAGGAAATATCCTCATATAATAACTAAAGAGAATCCTTCTGAGAAACTGCCTTGCAATGTGTGAATGCAACTCACTAGAGATTACCAGTTTCTCTTCAGTGATCAGTTTGTTAAACAAGTTTTCTGGAAATCTGCAATTAGATACTTCATAGCGCAATGAACTTATGGTGACAAAGGAAATATCCACAGGTAAAAACTAGAAAGAAGCTTTCTTGGAAACTTCTTGGTGATGTGTGAATTCATCTCACAGAGTTACACTTACGTGTCGTGGAGCAGTCCATTAACACTGTCTTTGAGGAACCTGAGAAGGGCTTCTTTGGATCGCATTGAGGCCTACTCTGATAAAGGAAATTGCATTGGTTCAAAACATGAAAGAAGCTTTCTGGGAAACTTCTTTCTGATCTACGAGTTCATCTCAAAGACTTATAACTTAGACTTCAGGAAGCAGTTTGCTAACACTCTTTTCGTGGAATCCGGAAAGTGATATTTGGGAGCCCATAGGGGCCCATGGTGAAAAAGAAAATATCCTCACATAGTAACTAGAGAGAAGCTTTCTGAGAGATTGCTTTCTGATGTGTGACTTCATCACACAGAGTTCCACCCTTCCCTTCTTGGAACAGTTTGCTAACACTGTTGCAGTGGATTCTGCAAACTTATATTTTCGAGCTCATTGAGGGCTATGGTGAAAAAGGAAATATCCTCAGGTCAATACTGACAAGAAGCCTTCTGAGAAACTGCATTGCCATGAGTGAATGCAACCCACAGGGTTGCACATTTCTCTTCAGTGATCAGTTTGCTAACATAGTTTTCTGGAAATCTGACTCGTTATTTTTCTTAGCAGAATGAAGCTTACCATGTCAAAGGAAATATCCTCAGATGAAAACTGGAAAGAAGCTTTTGTAGAAACTTCTTGGTGATGTGTGACTTCATCTCACAGAGTTACATTTATGTTTCGTGGAGCAGTCCATTAACACTGTCTTTGAGGAACCTGAGAAGGGCTTCTTTGGATCGCATTGAGGCCTTCGCTGATAAAGGAAATTTCATCCGTTCAAAACGTGAAAGAAGGTTTCGGAGAAACTTCTTTCTGATATGTGAGTTCATCTCACAGACTTATAACTTAGACTTCAGGAAGCAGTTTGCTAAAACACTTTTCGTGGAATCTGAAAGTGATAATTGGGAGATCATAGGGGCCCATGTTGAAAAAGGAAATATCATGACATAATAACTAGAGAGAAGCCTTCTGAGAGATTGCTTTCTGATGTGTGACTTCATCACACAGAGTTCCACCCTTCCCTTCCTGGAACAGTTTTCTAACACTGTTCTCGCGGATTTTGCAGAGGTATATTTGGGAGCTCATTGAGGGCTATGGTGAAAAAGGAAATATCCTCAGATCAGAACTGGAAAGAAGCCTTCTGAGAAATTGCATTTCCATGAGTGAATGCAACTCACAGAGTTACACGTATCTCTTCAGTGATCAGTTTGCTAACTAAGTTTTCTGGAAATCTGCAATGGGATACCTCTTAGCGCAATGAAGCTTACGGTGAGAAAGGAAATATCCTCAGATGAAAACTAGAAAGAAGCTTTCCTAGAAACTTCTTGTTGATGTGTGAATATATCTAACACAGTTGAACTTATGTTTCGTGGAGCAGGCCACTAACACTGTCTTTGAGGAACCTGAGGAGGGCTTCTTTGGATAGCATTGAGGCCTACGCTGATAAAGGAAATTTCATCCGTTGAAAACGTGAAAGAAGCTTTCTGAGAAACTTCTTTCTGATCTGTGAGTTCATCTCACAGACTTATAACTTAGACTTCAGGAAGCAGTTTGGTAAAACACTTTTCGTGGAATCTGAAAGTGATAATTGGGAGATCATAGGGGCCCATGTTGACAAAGGAAATATCATGACATAATAACTAGAGAGAAGCCTTCTGAGAGATTGCTTTCTGATGTGTGACTTCATCACACAGAGTTCCACCCTTCCCTTCTTGGAACAATTTGCTAACACTGTTGTCATGGATTCTGCAGAAGTATACTTGGGAGCTCGTAGAGGGCTAAGGTGAAAAAGGAAATATCCTCATATAATAACTAAAGAGAAGCTTTCTGAGAAACTTCGTTGCCATTTGTGAATGCAACTCAAAGAATTACACGTTTCTCTTCAGTGATCAGTTTGTTAACACAGTTTTCTGGAAATCTGCAATTAGATACTTCATAGCGCAATGAACCTTACGGTGACAAAGGAAATATCCACAGATGAAAACTCGAAAGAATCTTCCTTAGAAACTTCCTGGTGATGTGTGAATTCATATCACAGATTTACACTTATATTTCATGGTGTAGTCCATTAACACTGTCTTTGAGGAACCTCAGAAGTGCTTCCTTGGATCTCATTGAGACCTACGCTGATAAAGGAAATTTCATCCGTTCAAAACGTGAAAGAAGCTTTCTCAGAAACTTCTTGCTGATCTGTGAGTTCATCTCAAAGATTTATAACTTAGACTTCAGGAAACAGTTTGCCAGCACTCTTTTCGTGGAATCTGGAAAGTGATATTTGGGAGCCCATAGGGGCCCATGGTGAAAAAGGAAATATCCTCACATAATAAGTAGAGAGAAGCTTTCTGAGAGATTGCTTTCTGATGTGTGACTTCAACACACAGAGTTCCACCCTTCCTTTCTTGGAACAGTTTCCTAACACTGCTGTCGTGGATTCTGCAAAGGAATATTTCAGAGTTCATTGAGGGCCATGGTGAAAAAGGAAATATCCTCAGATCAAAACTGGAAAGAAGCCTTCTGAGAAACTGCCTTGACATGAGTGAATGCAACTCAGAGATTTACACGTTTCTCTTCAATGATCAGTTTGCTAACTAAGTTTTCTGGAAATCTGCAATGGGATACCTGCTATCTCAATGAAGCTTACGATGACAAAGGAAATATCCTCAAATGACACCAAGAAAGAAGCTTTCTTAGAAATTTCTGATTGATGTGTGAATTCATCTCACAAACTTACACTTATGTTTCGTGGAGCTGTCCATTAACACTGTCTTTGAGGAACCTGAGAAGGGCTTCCTTGGATCGCATTGGAGTCTACGTTGATAAAGGAAATTTCATCCGTTCAAAACGAGAAAGAAGCTTTCTGAGAAACTTCTTTCAGATCTGTGAGTTCATCTCACAGACTTATAACTTAGAATTCAGGAAGCAGTTTGCGAACACTCTTTTCATGGATTCTGGAAAGTGATATCTGGGAGCCCATAGGGGCCCATGGTGAAAAAGGAAATATCCTCACAAAATAAATAGAGAGAAGCTTTCTGAGAGATTGCTTTCAGATGTGTGACTTCCTTACACAGAGTTCCACCCTACCCTTCTTGGAACAGTTTTCTAACACTGTTGCCGTGAATTCTGCAAAGTTATATTTGGGAGCTCATTGAGGGCTATGGTGAAAAAGGAAATATCCTCACATAATGACTAAAGAGAAGCTTTCCGAGAAACTGCATTGCCATGTGTGAATGCAACTCACAGAGTTACAAGTTTCTCTTCAGTGATCAGTTTGCTAACTAAGTTTTCTGGAAATCTGCAATGGGATACCTCCTATCTCAATGAAGCTTACGATGACAAAGGAAATATCCTCAAATGACACCAAGAAAGAAGCTTTCTTAGAAATTTCTGGTTGATGTGTGAATTCATCTCACAAACTTACACTTATGTTTCGTGGAGCAGTCCATTAACACTGTCTTTGAGGAACCTGAGAAGGGCTTCTTTGGATCGCATTGAGGTCTACCCTGATAAAGGAAATTTCACCAGTTCAAAACGTGAAAGAAGCTTTCTGAGAAATTTCTTTCTGATCTGTGAGTTCATCTCACAAACTTATAACTTAGACTTCAGGAAGCAGTTTGCTAACACTCTTATCGTGGAATCTGCAAAGTGATATTTGGGAGCCGATAGGGGTCCATGGTGAAAAAGGAAATATCCTCACATAATAACTAGAGACAAGCTTACTGAGAGATTGCTTTCTGATGTGAGAATTCATCACACAGAGTTCCATCCTTCCCTTCTTGGAATAGTTTGCTAACACTGTTGCTGTGAATTCTACAAAGTTATATTTGGAGCTCATTGAGTACTATGGTGAAAAAGGAAATATCCTCACATAATGACTGAAGAGAAGCTTTCTGAGAAACTGCATTGCCATTTGTGAATGCAACTCACTGAGTTACAAGTTTCTCTTCAGTGATCAGTTTGTTAACACAGTTTTCTGGAAATCTGCCTTTAGATACATCATAGTGCAATGAAACTTACGGTGACATAGGAAATATCCACAGATGAAAACTAGAAATAAGCTTTCTTAGAAACTTCTTGGTGATGTGTGAATTCATCTCAGAGAGTTACACTTATGTTTCGTGGAACAGTCCATTAACACTGTCTTTGAGGAACCTGAGAAGGGCTTCCTTGGATTGCATTGAGGCCTACGCTGACAAAGGAAATTTCATCCGCTTAAAACGTGAAAGAAGCTTTCTGAGAAACTTCTTTCTGATCTGTGAGTTCATCTCACAGACTTATAACTTAGACTTCAGGAAGCAGTATACGAACACTCTTTTCGTGGATTCTGGAAAGTGATACTTAGGAGCTCATAGGGGTCCTTGCTGCAAAAGGAAATATCCTCACATGATAACTAGAGAGAAGTTTTCTGTGAGATTTCTTTCTGATGTGTGACTGCATCACACAGAGTTCCACCCTTCTCTTCTTGGAACAGTTTGCTAAATCTGTTGTCGTAGATTCTGCAAAGTTATATTTGGGGCTCATTGAGGGCTATGGTGAAAAAGGAAATATCGCACATAATAACTAAAGAGAAGCTTTCTGAGAAACTGCATTGCCATGTGGGAATGCAACTCACAGAGTTACACGTTTCTCTTCAGTCATCAGTTTGTTAACACAGTTTTCAGGAAATCTGCAATTAGATTCTTCATAGCGCCATGAACCTTACGGTGACAAAGGAATTATCCACAGATGACAACTGGAAAGAAGCTTTCTTAGAAACTTCTTGGTGACGTGTGAATTCATCTCACAGAGTTACACGTATGTTTCGTGGAGCAGTCCATTAACACTGTCTTTGAGGAAACTGGGAAGGGCTTCTTTGGTTCACATTGAGGCCTACTCGGATAAAGGAAATTTCATCCGTTCAAAACGTGAAAGAAGCTTTCTGAGAAACTTCTTTCTGATCTGTGAGTTCATCTCACAGACTTATAACTTAGACTTCAGGAAGCAGTTTGCGAACACTCTTTTCGTGGATTCTGGAAAGTGATATTTGGGAGCCCTTAGGGGCCCATGGTGAAAAAGGAAATAATCTCACATAATATCCAGAGAGAAGCTTTCTGAGAGATTGCTTTCTGATGTGTGACTTCATCACACAGAGTTCCACCCTTCCCTTCTTGGAACAGTTTGCTAACACTGTTGTCGTGGATTCTGCAAAGTTATATTTGGAAGCTCATTAAGGGCTATGGTGAAAAAGGAAATATCCTCAGATCAAAACTGGAAAGAAGACTTCTGTGAAACTGCATTGCCATGAGTGAATGCAACTCACAGACTAACACGTTTCTCTTCAGTGACCAGTTTTCTAACTAAGTTTTCTGGAAATCTGCAATGGGATACCTCTTATCGCAATGAAGCTTACGGTGACAAGGGAAATATCTTCAGATGAAAAGTAGAAAGAAGCTTTCCAGAAACTTCTTGGTGATGTGTGAATTCATCTCACAAAGTTACACTTATGTTTCGTGGAGCAGTCCATTAACACTTTCTTTGAGGAACCAGAGAAGGGCTTCCTCGGATCGCATTGAGGCCTACGATGATAAAGGGAATTTCATCCGTTCAAAACGTGAAAGAAGCTTTCTGAGAAACTTCTTTCTGATCTGTGAGTTCATCTCAAAGACTTATAATTTAGACTTCAGGAAGCAGTTTGCTAAAACTCTTTTCGTGGAATCTGGAAAGTGATATTTGGGAGATCATAGGGGCCCATGGTGAAAAAGGAAATATCCTGACATAATAACTAGAGAGAAGCTCTCTGAGAGATTGCTTTCTGATGTGTGACTTCATCACACAGATTTCCAACCTTCCCTTCTTGGAACCGTTTTCTAACACTCTTGTCGTGGATTCTGCAGAGGTATATTTGGGAGCTCATTGAGGGCTAAGGTGAAAAAGGTAATATCCTCACATAATAACTAAAGAGAAGCTTTCTGAGAAACTTCGTTGCCATTTGTGAATGCAACTCACAGAGTTACACGTTTCTTTTCAGTGATCAGTTTGTTAACACAGTTTTCTGGAAATCTGCAATTAGATAATTCATAGCGCAAAGAACCTTACGGTGACAAAGGAAATATCCACACATGAAAACTAGGAAGAAGTTTGTTAGGAACTTCTTGGTGATGTGTGAATTCATCTCACAGAGTTACACTTATGTTTCGTGGAGCAGTCCATTAACACTGTCTTTGAGGAACCTGAGAAGAGCTTCCTTGGATCGCATTGAGGCCTACGCTGTTAAAGGAAATTTCAACCGTTCAAAACGTGAAAGAAGCTTTCTGAGAAACTTCCTTCTGATCTGTGAGCTCATCTCAAAGAATTATGACTTAGATTTCAGGAAGCAGTTTGCGAACACTCTTTTCGTGGATTCTGGAAAGTGACATTTGGGAGTCCATAGGGGCCCATGGTGAAAAAGGAAATTATCTCTCATAATAGCTAGAGAGAAGCTTTCTGAGAGATTGCTTTCTGATGTGTGACTTCATCAAACAGAGTTCCACCCTTCCCTTCTTGGAAGAGTTTGCTGACACTGTTGTCGTGCATTCTGCAAAGTTATATTTGGGAGCTCATTGAGGGGAAGGTGAAAAAGGAAATATCCTCACATAATAATTAAAGAGAAGCTTTCTGAGAAACTGCGTTGCCATGTGTGAATGCAACTCACAGAGTTACACGTTTCTCTTCAATGATCAGTTTGTTAACACATTTTTCTGGAAATCTGCAAGTAGATACTTCATAGCGCAATGAACCTTACGGTGACAAAGGAAATATCCACAGATGAAAACTAGAAAGAAGCTTTCTTAGAAACTTCTTAGTGATGTGTGAATTCATCTCAGAATTACACTTATGTTTCGTGGAGCAGTCTATTAACACTGTCTTTCAGGAACCTGAGAAGGGCTTCCTTAGATCGCAGTGGGGCCTACACTGATAAAGGAAATTTCTTCTGTTCAAAACGTGAAAGAAGCTTTCTGAGAAACTTCTTTCTGATATGTGAGTTCATCTCACAGACTTTTAACCTAGACTACAGGAAGCAGTTTGCAAACACTCTTTTCGTGAATTCTGGAAGATGATATTTGGGAGCCCTTAGGGGCCCATGGTGAAAAAGGAAATAATCTCACATAATATCTAGAGACAAGGTTGCTGAGAGATTGCTTTCTGATGTGTGACTTCATCACACAGAGTTCCACCCTTCCCTTCTTGGAACAGTTTGCTAACACTGTTGTCATGGATTCTGCAAAGTTGTATTTGGAAGCTCATTGAGGGCTATGGTGAAAAAGGAAATATCCTCAGATCAAAACTGGAAAGAAGACTTCTGAGAAACTGCGTTGCCATGAGTGAATGCAACTCACAGAGTTACACGTTTCTTTTTAGTGATCAGTTTGCTAACTAAGTTTTCTGGAAATCTGCAATGGGATACCTCTTAGCGCAATGAAGCTTACGGTGACAAAGTAACATCCTCAGATGAAATCTGGAAAGAAGATTTCTTAGAACTTCTTGGTGATGTGTGAATTCATCTCGCAGAGTTACACTTACGTTTCATGGAGCAGTCCATTAACACTGTCTTTGAGGAACCTGAGAAGGGCTTCCTTGGATCGCATTGAGGCCTACGCTGATCAAGGAAATTTCATCCATTCGAAACCTGAAAGAAGCTTTCTGAGAAACTTCTTTCTGATCTGTGAGTTCATCCCACAGACTTATAGTTTAGACTTCAGTAAGCAGTTTGCTAACACTCTATTCGTGGATTCTGGAACGTGATATTTGGGAGCCCATGGGGCTCATGGTGAAAAAGGAAATAATCTCACATAATAACTAGAGAGAAGCTTTCTGAGAGATTGCTTTCTGGTGTGTGACTTCATCACACAGAATTCCACCCTTCTTTTCTTGGAACAGTTTGGTAACACTGTTGTCGTGGATTCTGCAAAGTTATATTTGGTAGCTCATTTAGGGCTATGGTGAAAAAGGAAATATACTCACAAAACAACAAAAGAGAAGCTTTCTGAGAAACTGCGTTTCCATCTATCAATGCAACTCACAGAGTTACACGTTTCTATTCAGTGATCAGTTTGTTAACACAGTTTTCTGGAAATCAGCAGTTAGATACTTCATAGCGCAATGAACCTTACGGTGATAAAGGTGATAAAGGAAATATACACAGATGAAAACTCGGAAGAAGCTTTCTTAGAAACTTCTTGGTGATGTGTGAATTCATCTCACAGAGCTACACTTACGTGTCATGGAGCAGTACATTTACAATATCTTTGAGGAACCTGAGGAGGGCTTCTTTGGATCGCATTGAGGCCTACTCTTATAAAGGAAATTTCATCCATTCAAAACGTGAAAGAAGCTTTGTGAGAAATTTCTTTCTGATCTGTGAGTTCATCTCACAGATTTATAATTTAGACTTCAGGAAGCAGTTTGCGAACACTCTTTTCGTGGAAACTACAAAGTGATATTTTGGAGCCCATAGGGGCCCATGGTGAAAAAGGAAATATATCCTCACATAATAACTAGAGAGAAGCTTTCTAAGAGATTGCTTTCTGATGTTTGACTTCATCAAACAGAGTTCCACCCTTCCCTTCTTGGAAGAGTTTGCTAACACTGTTGTCGTGCATTCTGCAAAGTTATATTTGGGAGCTCATTGAGGGGAAGGTGAAAAAGGAAATATCCTCAGAACAAAACTGGAAAGAAGACTTCTGTGAAACTGCATTGCCATGAGTGAATGCAACTCTCAGACTTACACGTTTCTCTTCAGTGAACAGTTTGCTAACTAAGTTTTCTGGAAATCTGCAATGGGATACCTCTTATCGCAATGAAGCTTAGGGTGACAAAGGATATATCCTCAGATGAAAAGTAGAAAGAATCTTTCCAGAAACTTCTTGGTGATGTGTGAATTCATCTCACAAAGTTACACTTATGTTTCGTGGAGCAGTCCATTAACACTGTCTTTGAGGAAGCTGAGGAGGGCTTCTTTGGATAGCATAGAGGCCTACGCTGATAAAGGAAATTTCATCCGTTGAAAAAGTGAAACAAGCTTTCTGAGAAACTTCTTTTGATCTGTGACTTCATCTCACAGATTTATACCTTAGACTTCAAGAAGCAGTTGGCGAACACTCTTTCGTGGAATCTGGAAAGTGATATTTGGGAGCCCATTGGGGCCCATGGTGAAAAAGGAAATATCCTCACATAATAACTAGAGAGAAGCTTTCTGAGAGATTGCTTTCTGATGTGTAACTGCATCACACAGAGTTCCACCCTTCTCTTCTTGGAACAGTTTGCTAAAACTGTTGTCGTGGATTCTGCAAAGTTATATTTGGGGGCTCATTGAGGGCTATGGTGAAAAAGGAAATATCGCACATAATAACTAAAGAGAAGCTTTCTGAGAAACTGCATTGCCATGTGGGAATGCAACTCACAGAGTTACACGTTTCTCTTCAGTCATCAGTTTGTTAACACAGTTTTCAGGAAATCTGCAATTAGATTCTTCATAGTGCCATGAACCTTATGGTGACAAAAGAATTATCCACAGATGACAACTGGAAAGAAGCTTTCTTAGAAACTTCTTGGTGATGTGTGAATTCATTTCACAGAGTTACACGTATGTTTCGAGGAGCAGTCCATTAACACTGTCTTTGAGAAACCTGAGAAGAGCTTCTTTGGTTCGCATTGAGGCCTACTCGGATAAAGGAAATTTCATCCGTTCAAAACGTGAAAGAAGCTTTCTGAGAAACTTCTTTCTGATCTGTGAGTTCATCTCACAGACTTATAACTTAGACTTCAGGAAGCAGTTTGCGAACACTCTTTTCGTGGATTCTGGAAAGTGATATTTGGGAGCCCTTAGGGGCCCATGGTGAAAAAGGAAATAATCACACATAATATCCAGAGAGAAGCTTTCTGAGAGATTGCTTTCTGATGTGTGACTTCATCACACAGAGTTCCACCCTTCCCTTCTTGGAACAGTTTGCTAACACTGTTGTCGTGGATTCTGCAAAGTTATATTTGGAAGCTCATTAAGGGCTATGGTGAAAAAGGAAATATCCTCAGATCAAAACTGGAAAGAAGACTTCTGTGAAACTGCATTGCCATGAGTGAATGCAACTCACAGACTTACACGTTTCTCTTCAGTGATCAGTTTGCTAACTAAGTTTTCTGGAAATCTGCAATGGGATACCTCTTATCGCAATGAAGCTTATGGTGACAAAGGAAATATCCTCAGATGAAAAGTAGAAAGAAGCTTTCCAGAAACTTCTTGGTGATGTGTGAATTCACCTCACAAAGTTACACTTACGTTTCGTGGAGCAGTCCATTAACACTTTCTTTGAGGAACCAGAGAAGGGCTTCCTCGGATCGCATTGAGGCCTACGATGATAAAGGGAATTTCATCCGTTCAAAACGTGAAAGAAGCTTTCTGAGAAACTTCTTTCTGGTCTGTGAGTTCATCTCACAGACTTAAAACTTAGACTTCAGGAAGCAGTTTGCTAACACTCTTTTTGTGGATTCTGGAAAGTGATATTTGGGAGCCCATAGGGGCCCAGGGTGAAAAAGGAAATATCCTGACGTAATAAATAGAGAGAAGCTTTCTGAGAGATTGCTTTCTGATGTGTGACTTCATCACACAGATTTCCACCCTTACCTTCTTGGAACAGTTTGCTAACCCTCTTGTCTTGTATTCTTCCGAGGTATATTTGGGATCTCATTGAGGGCTATGGTGAAAAAGGAAATATCCTCAGATCAAAACTGGAAAGAAGCCTTCTGAGATACTGCGTTGCCATGGGTGAATGCAGCTCGCAGAGTTACACGTTTCTCTTCAGTGATCAGTTTGTTAACAAAGTTTTCTAGAAATCTGCAATTAGATACATCATAGCGCAATGAACCTTATGGTCACAAAGGAAATATCCACAGGTGAAAACTAGAAAGTAGCTTCCTTTGAAACTTTTTGGTGATGAGTGAATTCATCTCACAGAGTTTCACTTGTGTTTCTTGGAGCAGTCCATTAACACTGTCTTTGAGGAACCTGAGAAGGGCTTCTTTGGATCGCATCGAGGCCTATTCTGATAAAGGAAATTTCATCTGTTCCAAACGTGAAAGAAGCTTTCTGAGAAACTTCTTTCTGATTTGCGAGTTCATCTCACAGACTTATAACTTAGACTTCAGGAAGCAGTTTGCCAACACTCTGTTCGTGGAATCTGGAAAGTGATATTTGGGAGCCCACAGGGGCCGATGGTGAAAAGGGAAATATCCTCACATAATAACTAGAGAGAAGCTTTCTGAGAGATTGCTTTCTGATGTGTGACTTCATCACACAGATTTCCACCCTTCCCTTCTGGTAACAGTTTGCTAAAACTGTTGTCGTGGATTCTGCAAAGTTATATTTTGCAGTTCATTGAGTGCTATAGTGAAAAAGGAAATATACTCACAAAATAACTAAAGGGAAGCTTTCTGAGAAACTGCATTGCCATCTGTGAATGCAACTCACTGATTTACAAGTTTCTCTTCAGTGATCAGTTTGTTAACACAGTTTTCTGGAAATCTGCAATTAGATACTACATATCGCAATGAAACTTAAGGTGACACAGGAAATATCCACAGGTGAAAACTAGAAAGAAGCTTTCTTGGAAACTTCTTGGTGATGTGTGAATTCATCTCACAGAGTGACACTTATGTTTCGTGGAGCAGTCCATTAACACTGTCTTTGAGGAACCTGAGAAGGGCTTCTTTTGATCGCATTGAGGCCTACGCTGATAAAGGAAATTTCATCCGTTAAAAACGTGAAAGAAGCTTTCTGAGAAACTTCTTTCTGATCTGTGAGTTCATCTCACAGACTTATAACTTCGACTTCAGGAAGCAGTTTGCCAACACTCTTTTCGTGGAATCTGGAAAGTCATATTTGGAAGCCCGTAGGGGCCCATGGTGAGGAAGGATATATCCTCACATAATAACTAGAGAAAAGCTTTCTGAGAGATTGCTTTCTAATGCGTGACTTCATCACTCAGAGTTCCACCCTTCCCTTCTGGTAACAGTTTGCTAAAACTGTTGTCGTGGATTCTGCAAAGTTATATTTTGCAGTTCATTGAGTGCTATGGTGAAAAAGGAAATATACTCACAAAATAACTAAAGGGAAGCTTTCTGAGAAACTGCATTGCCATCTGTGAATGCAACTCACTGATTTACAAGTTTCTCTTCAGTGATCAGTTTGTTAACACAGTTTTCTGGAAATCTGCAATTAGATACTACATATCGCAATGAAACTTAAGGTGACACAGGAAATATCCACAGGTGAAAACTAGAAAGAAGCTTTCTTGGAAACTTCTTGGTGATGTGTGAATTCATCTCACAGAGTGACACTTATGTTTCGTGGAGCAGTCCATTAACACTGTCTTTGAGGAACCTGAGAAGGGCTTCTTTGATCGCATTGAGGCCTACGCTGATAAAGGAAATTTCATCCGTTAAAAACGTGAAAGAAGCTTTCTGAGAAACTTCTTTCTGATCTGTGAGTTCATCTCACAGACTTATAACTTCGACTTCAGGAAGCAGTTTGCAAACACTCTTTTCGTGGAATCTGGAAAGTCATATTTGGAAGCCCGTAGGGGCCCATGGTGAGGAAGGATATATCCTCACATAATAACTAGAGAAAAGCTTTCTGAGAGATTGCTTTCTAATGCGTGACTTCATCACTCAGAGTTCCACCCTTCCATTCTTGGAACAGTTTGCTGCCCCTGTTGTCGTGGATTCCGCAGACGTATATTTGGGAGCTCATTGAGGGCTATGTTGAAAAAGGAACTATCCTCACATAATAACTAAAGAGAAGCTTTCTGAGAAACTGTGTTGCCATGGGTGAATGCAACTCACAGAGTTACACTTTTCCCTTCAGTGATCAGTTTGTTAACAGAGTTTTCTGGAAATCTGCAATTAGATACTTCATAGCGCAATGAACCTTATGCTGACAAAGGAAATATCCAAAGGTGAAAACTAGAAAGTAGCTTCCTTTGAAACTTCTTGGTGATGTGTGAATTCTTCTCACAGAGTTTCACTTATGTTTCATGGAGCAGTCCTTTAACACTGTCTTTGAGGAACCTGAGAATGGCTTCTTGGATCGCATCGAGACCTACGCTGATGAAGGAAATATCATCCGTTCCAAACGTGAAAAAAGCTTTCTGAGAAACTTCTTTCTGATCTGCGAGGTCATCTCACAGACTTATACCTTAGACTTCAGGAAGCAGTTTGCTAACACTCTTTTCGTGGAATCTAGAAAGTGATATTTTGGAGCCCATAGGGGCCCATGGTGAAAAAGGAAATATCCTCACATAATAACTAGAGAGAAGCTTTCTGAGAGATTGCTTTCTGATGTGTGACTTCATCACACAGAGTACCACCCTTCCCTTCTTGGAACAGTTTGCTAACACTGTTGTCGATGGATTCTGCAGACGTATATTTGGGAGCTCATTGAGGGCTATGTGTGAAAATGGAAATATCCTCACATAATAACTAAAGAGAAGCTTTCTGAGAAACTGCGTTGCCATGTATGAATGCAACTCACAGAGTTACACGTTTCTCTTCAGTGATCAGTTTGTTAACAAGT
Organism: Rhinopithecus roxellana; assembly: GCF_007565055.1. Classification (NCBI taxonomy): domain Eukaryota; kingdom Metazoa; phylum Chordata; class Mammalia; order Primates; family Cercopithecidae; genus Rhinopithecus; species Rhinopithecus roxellana. Next base: position 43,176 of record NW_022144590.1, read on the forward strand.
TTTCTGGAATCTGCAATTAGATACATCATAGCGCAGTGAACCTTATGGTCACAAAGGAAATATCCACAGGTGAAAACTAGAAAGTAGCTTCCTTGGAAACTTCTTGGTGATGAGTGAATTCATCTCACACAGTTTACACTTGTGTTTATTGGAGCAGTCCATTAACACTGTCTTTGAGGAAACTGAGAAGGGCTTCTTTGGATCGCATTGATGCCTACTATGATAAAGGAAATTTCATCCGTTCCAAACGTGAAAGAATCTTTCTGAGAAACTTCTTTCTGATTTGCGAGTTCATCTCACAGACTTATAACTTAGACTTCAGGAAGTAGTTTGCCAACACTCTTTTTGTGGAATCTGGAAAGTGATATTTGGGAGCCAACAGGGGCCAATGGTGAAAAAGGAAATATCCTCACATAATAACTAGAGAGAAGCTTTCTGAGAGATTGTTTTGTGTTGTGTGACTTCATCACAAAGAGTTCCACCCTTCCCTTCTTGGAACAGTTTGCTAACAACATTGTCGACTATTCTGCAGAGGTATATTTGGGACCTCATTGAGGGCTATGGTGAAAAAGGAAATATCCTCATATAATAACTAAAGGGAAGCTTTCCGAGAAAATGCGTTGCCATGTGTGAATGCAACTCACAGAGTTACACGTTACTCTTCAGTGATCAGTTTGTTAACACAGTTTTCTGGAAATCTATAATTAGATACTTTGAAGCGCAATGAACCTTATGATGACAAAGGAAATATCCACAGATGAAAACTAGAACGAAACTTGTTTGCAAATTTCTTGTTGATGTGTGAATTCATCTCATCGAGTTACACTTATGTTTCGTGGAGCAGTCCATTAACACTGTCTTTGAGGAAACTGAGAAGGGCGTCTTTTGATTGCATTGAGGCCTATGCTCATAAAGGAAATTTCATCCGTTCCAAACGTGAAAGAAGCTTTCTGAGAAACTTCTTTCTGATCTGTGAGTTCATCTCAAAGACTTATAACTTAGACTTCAGGAAGCAGTTTGCTGACACTCTTTTCGTGGAATCTGGAACGGGACTTATGGGAGCCCATAGGGGCCAAGGTGAAAAAGGAAATATCCTCACATAATAACTAGAGAGAAGCTTTCCGAGAGATTGCTTTCTGATGCGTGACTTCATCACTCAGAGTTCCACCCTTCCCTGCTTGGAACAGTTTGCTAACACTGTTGTAGTGGATTCTGCAAGGGAATATTTGGGAGCTCATTGAGGGCAATGATGAAAAAGGAAGTAAACTCACATAATAACTAAAGAGAAGCTTTCTGAGAAACTGCATTGCCATGTGTGAATGCAACTCACAGAGTTACACGTTTCTCTTCAGAGATCAGTTTGTTAACACATTTTTCTGGAAATCTGCAATTAGATACTTCATAGCGCAATGAACCTTACGGTGACAAAGGAAATATCCACAGATGAAAACTAGAAAGAAGCTTTCTTAGAAACTTCTTGGTGATGTGTGAGTTCATCTCACAGAGTTACACTTATGTTTCGTGGAACAGTCCATTAACACTGTCTGAGGTACCTGAGAAGGGCTTCCTTGGATCGCATTGAGGCCTAGGCTGATAAAGGAAATTTCATCCGTTCAAAACGTGAAAGAAGCTTTCTGAGAAACTTCTTTCTGATCTGTGAGTTCATCTCACAGACTTATAAGTTAGACTTCAGGAAGAAGGTTACGAAATCTCTTTACGAGGATTCTGGAAAGTGATATTTGGGAGCCCATAGGGGCCCATGTTGCAAAAGAAAATATCCTCACATAATAACTAGAGAGAAGCTTTCTGAGAGATTGCTTTCTGATGTGTGACTTCATCACACAGATTTCCACCCTTCCCTTCTTGTAACAGTTTGCTAAAACTGTTGTCGTGGATTCTGCAAAGTTATATTTTGCAGTTCGTTGAGTGCTATGGTGAAAAAGGAAATATACTCACAAAATAACTAAAGGGAAGCTTTCTGAGAAACTGCATTGACATCTGTGAATGCAACTCACTGATTTACAAGTTTCTCTTCAGTGATCAGTTTGTTAACACAGTTTTCTGGAAATCTGCAATTAGATACTACATATCGCAATGAAACTTATGGTGACACAGGAAATATCCACAGGTGAAAACTAGAAAGAAGCTTTCTTGGAAACTTCTTGGTGATGTGTGAATTCATCTCACAGAGTGACACTTATGTTTCGTGGAGCAGTCCATTAACACTGTCTTTGAGGAACCTGAGAAGGGCTTCTTTTGATCGCATTGAGGCCTACGCTGATAAAGGAAATTTCATCCGTTAAAAACGTGAAAGAAGCTTTCTGAGAAACTTCTTTCTGATCTGTGAGTTCATCTCACAGACTTATAACTTCGACTTCAGGAAGCAGTTTGCCAACACTCTTTTCGTGGAATCTGGAAAGTCATATTTAGAAGCCCGTAGGGGCCCATGGTGAGGAAGGATATATCCTCACATAATAACTAGAGAAAAGCTTTCTGAGAGATTGCTTTCTAATGCGTGACTTCATCACATCAGAGTTCCACCCTTCCATTCTTGGAACAGTTTGCTAACCCTGTTGTCGTGGATTCCTGCAGACGGTATATTTGGGAGCTCATTGAGGGCTATGTTGAAAAAAGGAAATATCCTCACATAATAACTAAGAAGTGAGAACTTCGTTGCCATGTGTGAATGCAACTCACAGAGTTACACGTTTCTCTTCAGTGATCAGTTTGTTAACACAGTTTTCTGGAAATCTGCAATTAGATAATTCATTGCGCAATGAACCTTACGGTGAAAAAGGAAATATCCACATTTGAAAATTAGAATGAAGCTTTCTTGGAAACTTCTTGGTGATGGGGGAATTCATCTCAGAGAGTTACACTTATGTTTCTTGGAGCAGTCTATTAACACTGTCTTGGAGGAACCTGAGAATGGCTTCCTTAGATCGCATTGAGGCCTACGCTGATAAAGGAAATTTCATCCGTTCCAAACGTGAAAGAAGCTTTCTGAGAAACTTCTTTCTGATCTGTGAGGTCATCTCACAGACTTATAACTTAAACTTCAGGAAGCAGTTTGCTAACACTCTTTTCGTGGAATTTGGAAAGTCATATTTGGGAGCCCATAGGGGCCCATGGTGAAAAATGAAATATCGTCACATAATAACTAAAGAGAAGCTTTCTGAGAGATTGCTTTCTGATGTGTGATTCATCACACAAAGTACCACCCTTCCCTTCTTGGAACAGTTTGCTAACAACTTTGTCGAGGATTCTGCAGAGGTATATTTGGGAGCTCATTGAGGGCTGTTGTGAAAATGGAAATATCCTCACATAATAACTAAAGAGAAGCTTTCCGAGAAACTGCGTTGCCATGTATGAATGCAACCCACAGAATTACACGTTTCTCTTCAGTGATCAGTTTGCTAACACAGTTTTCTTGAAATCTGCAATTAGATACTTGATAGCGCAATGAACCTTATGGTGACAAAGGAAATATCCAAAGGTGAAAACTAGAACGTAGCTTCCTTTGAAACTTCTTGGTGATGTGTGAATTCTTCTCACAGAGTTTCACTTATGTTTCATGGAGCAGTCCATTAACACTGTCTTTGAGGAACCTGAGAAGGGCTTCTTGGATCGCATCGAGACCTACGCTGATGAAGGAAATTTCATCCGTTCCAAACGTGAAAAAAGCTTTCTGAGAAACTTCTTTCTGATCTGCGAGGTCATCTCACAGACTTATAACTTAGACTTCAGGAAGCAGTTTGCTACCACTCTTTTCGTGGAATCCTGAAAGTGATATTTGGGAGCCCATAGGGGCCCATGGTGAAAAAGGAAATATCCTCACATAATAACTAGAGAGAAGCTTTCTGAGAGATTGCTTTCTGATGTGTGACTTCATCACACAGAGTTCCACCCTTCCTTTCTTGGAACAGTTTGCGAACACTGTTGTCGTGGATTCTGTAGACTTATATTTGGGAGCTCATTGAGGGCTATGGTGAAAAAGGAAATATCCTTACATAATAACTAAAGAGAATCTTTCTGAGAAACTGCGTTGCCATGTGTGAATGCAACTCACAGAGTTACACGTTTCTCTTCAGTGATCAGTTTGTTAATGGAGTTTTCTGGAATTCTGCAATTAAATACTTCATAGTGCAATGAACCTTACGGTGACAAAGGAAATACCCACAGGTGTAAATTAGAAAGGATCTTTCTTGAAAACTTCTTGGTGATGTGTGAATTCATCTCACAGAGTTACACTTATGTTTCGTGGAGCAGTCCATTAACACTGTCTTTGAGGAACCTGAGAAGGGATTCTTTGGATCGCATTGAGGCCTACGCTGATAAAGGAAATTTCATCCGTTCAAAACGTGAAAGAAGGTTTCTGAGAAACTTCTTTCTGATCTGTGAATTCATCTCACAGACTTATAACTTAGACTTCAGGAAGTAGTTTGCTAAAACTTTTTTCATGGAGCCTGGAAAGTGATATTTGGGAGCCCATAGGGGCCCATGGTGAAAAAGGAAATATCCTCACATAATAACTAGAGAGAAGCTTTCTGAGAGATTGCTTTCTGTTGTTGTGACTTCACCACACAGAGTTCCAACCTTCCCGTCTTGGAACAGTTTGCGAACACTGTTGTCGTGGATTCTGCAGACTTATATTTAGTAGCTCATTGAGGGCTACGGTGAAAAAGGAAATATCCTTACATAATAACTAAACAGAAGCTTTCTGAGAAACGGCGTTGCCATGTGTGAATGCAACTCACAGAGTTACACGTTTCTCTTCCGTGGTCAGTTTGTTAACGGAGTTTTCTGGAAATCTGCAATTAAATACTTCATAGCGCATGAACCTTACGGTGACAAAGGAAATATCCACAGGTGAAAAGTAGAAAGAAGCTTTCTTAGAAACTTCTTGGTGATGTGTGAATTCATCTCACAGAGTTACACATATGTTTCATGGAGCAGTCCATTAACACTTTATTTGAGGTCCCTGAGAAGGGCTTCCTTGGATCGCATTGAGGCCTAGGGTGATAAAGGAAATTTCATCCTTTCAAAACGTGAAAGAAGCATTCTGAGAAACTTCTTTCTCATCTGTGAGTTCATCTCAAAGGCTTATAACTTGGACTTCAGTGAAGCAGTTTGCGAACACACTTCTCGTGGAATCTGGAAGGTGATATTTGGGAACCCATAGGGGCCCATGGTGAAAAAGGAAATATCCTCACATAAAAACTAGAGAGAAGCTTTGCTGAGAGATTGCTTCCTGATGTGTGACTTCATCACTCAGAGTTACACCCTTCCCTTCTTGGAATAGTTTCCTAACACTGTTGTCGTGGATTCTGCAAAGGAATATTTGGGAGCTCATTGAGGGCTATGGTGAAAAAGAAAATATCCTCACATAATAAATAAAGAGAAGCTTTCTGAGAAACTGCATTGCCATGTGTGAATGCAACTCACAGAGTTACACGTTTCTCTTCGGTGATCAGTTTCTTAACACAGTTTTGTGGAAATCTGTATTAGATACTTCATAGCGCAATGAACCTTACGGTGACAAAGGAAATATCCACAGATGAAAACTAGAAAGAAGCTTACTTAGAAACTTCTTGGTGATATCTCAATTCATCTCACAGAGTTACACTTATGTTTCCTGGAGCAGTCAATTAACACTGTCTTTGAGGAAACTGAGAAGGGCTTCCTTGGATCGCATTGGGGCCTTCTCTGATAAAGGAAATTTCATCCGTTCAAAACGTGAAAGAAGGTTTCTGAGAAACTTCTTTCTGATCTGTGAGTTCATCTCACAGACTTACAACTTAGACTTCAGGAAGCAGTTTGCGAACACTCTTTTCGTGGATTCTGGAAAGTGACATTTGGAAGCCCATAGGGGCCCATGATGAAAAAGGAATTAATCTCACATAATAAATAGAGAGAAGCTTTCTCAGAGATCTCTTTCTGATGTGTGACTTCATCACACAGAGTTCCACCCTTCCCTTGTTGGAACAGTTTGCTAACACAGTTGTCGTGGATTCTGCAAAGTTATATTTGGAAGCTCATTGAGGGCTATGGTGAAAAAGGAAATATGATCAGATCAAAACTGGAAAGAAGCCTTCCGAGAAACTGCATTGCTATGAGTGAATGCAACTCACAGAGTTGCAAGTTTCTCTTCAGAGATGAGTTTGCTAACTAAGTTTTCTGGACATCTGCAATGGGAAACTTCTTAGCGCAATGAAGGTTACGGTGACAAAGGAAATATCCTCAAATGAAAACTAGAAAGAAGCTTTCTTAGAAACTTCTTGTTGATGTTTGAATTCACCGCACAAAGTTACACTTATTTTTCGTGGAGCAGTCCATTAACACTGTCTTTGAGGAACCTGAGAAGGGCTTCCATGGATCGCATTGAGGCCTACGCTGATAAAGGAAATTTCATCCGATCAAAACGTGAAAGAAGCTTTCTGAGAACCTTCTTTCTGATCTGTGACTTCATCTCACAGACTTTTAACTTAGACTTCAGGAAGCAGTTTGCTAACACTCTTTTCGTGGAATCTGAAAAGTGATATTTGGAAGCCCATAGGGGCCCATGGTGAAACAGGAAATATCCTCACATAATAACTAGAGAGAAGCTTTCTGAGAGATTGCTTTCTGATGTGTGACTTCATCACACAGAATTCCACACTTCCCTTCTTGGAACAGTTGGCTAACACTGTTGTCGTGGATTCTGCAAAGGTATATTTGGGAGCTCATTGAGGGCTATGGTGAAAAAGGAAATATCCTCCTATAATAAATGAAGAGAAGCGGTCTGAGAAACTGCATTGCCGTGTGTGAATGCACCTCACAGAGTTACACGTTTCTCTTCAGTGATCAGTTTGTTAACAGAGTTTTCTGGAAATCTGCAATTAGATACTTCATAGCGCAATGAACCTTATGGTGACAAAGGAAATATCCACAGGTGAAAACTAGAAAGGAGCTTCTTGGAAACTTCTTGGTGATGTGTGAATTCATCTCACAGAGTTACACTTATGTTTCGTGGAGCAGTCCATTAGCACTGTCTTTGAGGAACCTGAGAAGGGCTTCTTGGATCGCATTGAGGCCTACGCTGATAAAGGAAATTTCATCCGTTCCAAACGTGAAAGAAGCTTTCTGAGAAACTTCTTTCTGATCTGTGAATTCATCTCACAGACTTATAACTTAGACTTCAGGAAGCAGTTTACTAACACTCTTTTCGTTGAATCTGGAATGTGATATTTGGGAGCCCATAGGGTCCCATGGTGAAAAAGGATATATCCTCACATAATAACTGGAGCGAAGCTTTCTGAGAGATTGCTTTCGATTGTGTGACTTCATCACACAGAGTTCCACCCTTCCCTTCTGGAACAGTTTCCTCACACTGTTGTCCTGGATTCTGCAGGGGTATATTTGGGAGCTTATTGAGGGCTATGGTGAAAAAGGAAATATCCTCACATAATAACTAAAGAGAAGCTTTCTGAGAAACTGCTTTGCCATGTGTGAATGTAACTCACAGAGTTACACGTTTCTCTTCAGTGATCAGTTTGTTAACACAGTTCTCGGGAAATCTGCAATTAGATACTTCATAGCGCAATGAACTTTACGGTGACAAAGGAAATATCCACAGATGAAAACTAGAAAGAAGCTTTCTTAGAAACTTCGTGGTGATGTGTGAATTCATCTCACAGAGTTACACTTATGTTTCCTGGAGCAGTCCATTAACACTGTCTTTGAGGAACCTGAGAAGGGCTTCCTTGGATCGCATTGAGGCCTACGCTGATAAAGGAAATTTCATCCGTTCAAAACGTGAAAGAAGCTTTCTGAGAAACTTCTTTCTGATCTGTGAGTTCATCTCACAGACTTATAACTTAGACTTCAGGAAGCAGTTTGCGAACACTCTTTTCGTGGAATCTGAAAGTGATATTTGGGAGCCCATAGGGGCCCATGGTGAAAAAGGAAATATCCTCACATAATAACTAGAGAGAAGCTTTCTGAGAGATTGCTTTCTGATGTGTGACTTCATCACTCAGAGTTCCACCATTCCCTTCTTGGAACAGTTTGCTAACACTGTTGTCGTGGATTCTGCAAAGTATATTTGGGAGCTCATTGAGGGCTATGTTGAAAAAGGAAATATCCTCACATAATAACTAAAGAGAAGGTTTCTGAGAAACTGCATTGCCATTTGGGAATGCAACTCACAGAGTTACACGTTTCTCTTCAGTGATCAGTTTGTTAACACAGTTTTCCGGAAATCTGCCATTAGATATTTCATAGCACAATGAAGCTTGATGTGTCAAAAGAAATATCCTCACATGAAAACTATAAGGAAGGTTTCGTAGAAAATTCTTGGTGATGTGTGAATTCATCTCACAGAGTTACATTTATATTTCAAAGAGCAGTCCATTAACACTGTCTTTGAGGAACCTGAGAAGGGCTTCTTTGGATCGCATTATGGCCTACGCTAATAAAGGAAATTTCATCAGTTCAAAACGAGAAAGAAGGTTTCTGAGAAACTTCTTTCTGATCTGTGAGTTCATCTCACAGACTTATAACTTAGACTTCAGGAAGCAGTTTGCTAACACTCTTTTCGTGGATTCTGCAAAGTGATATTTTGGAGCCGATAGGGGCCCATGGTGAAAAAGGAAATATCCTCACATAATAACTAGAGGGAAGCTTTCTGAGAGATTGCTTTCTGATGTGTGACTTCATCACACCGTATTCCACCATTGCCTGCTTGGAACAGTTTGCTGACACTGTTGTCGTGGATTCTGCAGAGGTGTATTTGGGAGCTCATTGAGGGCTATGGTGAAAAGGAAATATCCTCAGATCAAAACTGGAAAGAAGCCTTCAGAGAAATTGCATTGCCATGACTGAATGCAACTCCCAGAGTTACTCGTTTCTCCTCAGTGATAAGTTTGCTAACTTAGTTTTCTGGAAATCTGCAATGGGATAACTCTTATCGCAATGAAGCAATGAAGCTTACAGTGACAAAGGAAATATCCTCAGATGAAAACTAGAAAGAAGGTTTCTTAGAAAGTTCCTGGTGATGTTTGAATTCCTCTTCCAGAGTTACACTTATGTTTCATGGAGCCGTCCATTAACACTGTCTTTGAGGAACCTGAGAAGGGCTTCCTTGGATCGCATTGAGGCCTACCCTAATAAAGGAAATTTCATCCGATCAAAACGTGAAAGAAGCTTTCTGAGAAACTTATTTCTGATCTGTGAGTTCACATCACAGACTTATAACTTATACTTCATGAAGCAGTTTGCTAACACTCTTTTAGTGGAATCTGGAAAGTGATATTTGGGAGCCCATAGGGGCCCATGGTGAAAAACGAAATATCCTCACATAATAACTAGAGAGAAACTTTCTGAGAGATTGCTCTCTGATGTGTGACTTCATCACACAGAGTTCCACCCTTCGCTTCTTGGAACAGTTTTCTTACACTGTTGTCGTGGATTCTGCAGAGGTATATTTGAGAGCTCATTGAGGGCTAGGGTGAAAAAAGAAATATCCTCACATAATAGCTAAAGAGAAGCTTTCTGAGATGTGCATTGCCATGAGTGAATGCAACTCACAGATTTACACGTTTCTCTTCAGTGATCAGTCTGTTAACACAGTTTTCTGGTAATCTGCAAATAGATACTTCATAGTGCAATGAACCTAACGGTGAAAAAAGGAAATATCCACAGATTAAAAGTAGAAAGAAGCTTTCTTAGAAACTTCTTGGTGATGTGTGAATTCATCTAACAGAGTTACACTTATATTTCGTGGAGCAGTCCATTAACACTGTTTTGAGGAAACTGAGAAGGGCTTCCTTGGATCGCATTGAGGCCTACGCTGATAAAGGAAATTTCATCCGTTCAAAACGTGAAAGAAGCTTTCTGAGAAACTACTTTCTGATCTGCGAGGTCATCTCAGAGACTTATACCTTAGACTTCCGGAAGCAGTTTGCTAACACTCTTTTCGTGGAATCCGGGAAGTGACATTGAGCTCATTGAGCGCTATGGTGAAAAAGGAAATATCCTCACATAATAACTAAAGAGAATCTTTCTGAGAAACTGCATTGCCATGTGTGAATGCAAGTCGCAGAGTTACACTTTTCTCTTCAGTGATCAGTTTGTTGACACAGTTTTCTGGAAATCTACAATTAGATACTTCATAGCGCAATGACCCTTACGGTGACAAAGGAAATATCTGCAGATGAAAACAAGAATGGGAACAGCTCCAGTCTCCAACTCCCAGCGCGAGCGACACAGAAGACCGGTGATTTCTGCATTTTCAAGTGAGGTACTGGGGTCATCTCACAAGGGAGTGCCGGACAATCGGTGCTGGTCAGCTGCTGCAGCCTGACCAGCGAGAGCTGAAGCAGGGCGAGGCATCGCCTCACCTGGAAGCGCAAGGGGGAAGGGGATCCGTTTTCCTAGCCAGGGGAAGTGAGACACACAACACCTGGAAAATCGGGTAACTCCCACCCCAATACTGCGCTGTAAGCATACAGTCACACCAGGAGAATATATCCCACACCTGGCCGGGAGGGTGCCACGCCCACGAAGCCACCCTCACTGCTAACACAGCAGTCTTCTGCGATCTATCCGCAAGGCAGCAGCGAGGCTGGGGGAGGGGCGCCCGCCATTGCTGAGGCTTAAGTAGGCAATCAAAGCCGCTGGGAAGCTTGAACTGGGTGGAGCTCACAGCAGCTCAAGGAAGCCTGCCTGTCTCTATAGTCTCCACCTCTGGGGACAGCGCACAGCTGAAGACCAACAGGGGAAGTAGCGGGAGCCGGTGCAGACGCGACCTACTCTGTCTGACAGCTTTGGGGAGAGCCATGGATCTCCCAACGTGGAGGTTGAGATCTGAGAACGGACAGACTGCCTGCTCAGGTGTGTCCCTGACCCCTGAGTAGCCTAGCTGGGAGAAATCCCCCACTAGGGGCAGTCTGACACCCCACACCTCACAGGGTGGAGTACACCACTGAGAGGAAACTTCAAACAGGAAGGACAGGACACCTATACCAAAATCCCATCAGTACGTCACCACCATCAAAGACCAGAGACAGATAAAACCACAAAGATGGGGAAGAAGCAGGGCAGAAAAGCTGGAAATTCAAAAAATAAGAGCGCATCTCCCCCTGCAAAGGAGCGCAGCCCATCGCCAGCAACGGATCAAAGCTGGTCAGAGAATGACTTGGACGAGAGGAGAGAAGAAGGCTTCAGTCCATCAAACTTCTCAGAGCTAAAGGAGGAATTACGTACCCAGCGCAAAGAAACTAAACATCTTGAAAAAAGAGTGGAAGAATTGACAGCTAGACTAATTAATGCAGAGAAGATTATAAACGAAATGACAGAGATGAAAACCATGACACGAGAAATACGTGACAAATGCACAAGCTTCAGTAACCGACTCGATCAACTGGAAGAAAGAGTATCAGCGATTGAAGATCAAATGAATGAAATGAAGCGAGAAGAGAAACCAAAAGAAAAAAGAAGAAAAAGAAATGAGCAAAGCCTGCAAGAAGTATGGGATTACGTAAAAAGACCAAATCTACGTCTGATTGGGGTGCCTGAAAGTGAGGGGGAAAATGGAACCAAGTTGGAAAACACTCTTCAGGAAATCATCCAGGAGAACTTCCCCAACCTAGTAGGGCAGGCCAACATTCAAATTCAGGAAATACAGAGAACGCCACAAAGATACTCCTCCAGAAGAGCAACTCCAAGACACATAATTGCCAGATTCACCAAAGTTGAAATGAAGGAAAAAATCTTAAGGGCAGCCAGAGAGAAAGGTCGGGTTACCCACAAAGGGAAGCCCATCAGACTAACAGCAGATCTCTCGGCAGAAACTCTACAAGCCAGAAGAGAGTGGGGGCCAATATTCAACGTTCTTAAAGAAAAGAATTTTAAACCCAGAATTTCATATCCAGCCAAACTAAGTTTCATCAGTGAAGGAGAAATAAAATCCTTTACAGATAAGCAAATGCTTAGAGATTTTGTCACCACCAGACCTGCCTTACAAGAGACCCTGAAGGAAGCCCTAAACATGGAAAGGAACAACCGGTACCAGCCATCGCAAAAACATGCCAAAATGTAAAGACCATCGAGGCTAGGAAGAAACTGCATCAACTAACGAGCAAAATAACCACAGTTAATATCATAATGGCAGGATCAGGTTCACACATAACAATATTAACCTTAAATGTTAATGGACTAAATGCTCCAATTAAAAGACACAGACTGGCAAACTGGATAAAGAGTCAAGACCCATCAGTCTGCTGTATTCAGGAGACCCATCTCACATGCAGAGACATACATAGGCTCAAAATAAAGGGATGGAGGAAGATCTACCAAGCAAATGGAGAACAAAAAAAGCAGGGGTTGCAATCCTTGTCTCTGATAAAACAGACTTTAAACCATCAAAGATCAAAAGAGACAAAGAAGGCCATTACATAATGGTAAAGGGATCAATTCAACAGGAAGAGCTAACTCTCCTAAATATATATGCACCCAATACAGGAGCACCCAGATTCATAAAGCAAGTCCTTAGAGACTTACAAAGAGACTTAGACTCCCATACAATAATAATGGGAGACTTCAACACTCCGCTGTCAACATTAGACAGATCAACGAGACAGAAAGTTAACAAGGATATCCAGGAATTGAACTCATCTCTGCACCAAGCGGACCTAATAGACATCTATAGAACTCTCCACCCCAAATCAACAGAATATACATTCTTCTCAGCACCACATCGCACTTATTCCAAAATTGACCACATAATTGGAAGTAAAGCACTCCTCAGCAAATGTACAAGAACCGAAATTATAACAAACTGTCTCTCAGACCACAGTGCAATCAAACTAGAACTCAGGACTAAGAAACTCAATCAAAACCGCTCAACTACATGGAAACTGAACAACCTGCTCCTGAATGACTACTGGGTACATAACGAAATGAAAGCGGAAATAAAGATGTTCTTTGAAACCAATGAGAACAAAGATACAACATACCAGAATCTCTGGGACACATTTAAAGCAGTGTGTAGAGGGAAATGTATAGCACTAAATGCCCACAAGAGAAAGCAGGAAAGATCTAAAATTGACACTCTAACATCACAATTAAAAGAACTAGAGAGGCAAGAGCAAACACATTCAAAAGCTAGCAGAAGGCAAGAAATAACTAAGATCAGAGCCGAACTGAAGGAGATAGAGACACAAAAAAAACCCTCCAAAAAATCAATGAATCCAGGAGTTGGTTTTTTGAAAAGATCAACAAAATTGACAGACCGCTAGCAAGGCTAATAAAGAAGAAAAGAGAGAGGAATCAAATAGATGCAATAAAAAATGATAAAGGGGATATCACCACTGACCCCACAGAAATACAAACTACCATCAGAGAATACTATAAACGCCTCTACGCAAATCATCTAGAAAATCTAGAAGAAATGGATAATTTCCTGGACACTTACACTCTCCCAAGGCTAAACCAGGAAGAAGTTGAATCCCTGAATAGACCAATAGAAGGCTCTGAAATTGAGGCAACAATTAATAGCCTACCCACCAAAAAAAGTCCAGGACCAGATGGATTCACAGCTGAATTCTACCAGAGGTACAAGGAGGAGCTGGTACCATTCCTTCTGAAACTATTCCAATCAATAGAAAAAGAGGGAATCCTCCCTAACTCATTTTATGAGACCAACATCATCCTGATACCAAAGCCTGGCAGAGACACAACAAAAAAAGAGAATTTTAGACCAATATCCCTGATGAACATTAATGCAAAAATTCTCAATAAAATACTGGCAAACCGGATTCAGCAGCACATCAAAAAGCTTATCCACCATGATCAAGTGGGCTTCATCCCTGGGATGCAAGGCTGGTTCAACATTCGCAAATCAATAAACGTAATCCAGCATATAAACAGAACGAAAGACAAGAACCACATGATTGTCTCAATTGATGCAGAAAAGGCTTTTGACAAAATTCAACAGCCCTTCATGCTAAAAACGCTCAATAAATTCGGTATTGATGGAACGTACCTCAAAATAATAAGAGCTATTTATGACAAACCCACAGCTAATATCATACTGAATGGGCAACAACTGGAAAAATTCCCTTTGAAAACTGGCACAAGACAGGGATGCCCTCTCTCACCACTCCTATTCAACATAGTGTTGGAAGTTCTGGCTAGGGCAATCAGGCAAGAGAAAGAAATCAAGGGTATCCAGTTAGGAAAAGAAGAAGTCAAATTGTCCCTGTTTGCAGATGACATGATTGTATATTTAGAAAACCCCATCGTCTCAGCCCAAAATCTCCTTAAGCTGATAAGCAACTTCAGCAAAGTCTCAGGATACAAAATTAATGTGCAAAAATCACAAGCATTCTTATACACCAGTAACAGACAAGCAGAGAGCCAAATCAGGAATGAACTTCCATTCACAATTGCTTCAAAGAGAATAAAATACCTAGGAATCCAGCTTACAAGGGATGTCAAGGACCTCTTCAAGGAGAACTACAAACCACTGCTCAGTGAAATCAAAGAGGACACAAACAAATGGAAGAACATACCATGCTCATGGATAGGAAGAATCAATATCGTGAAAATGGCCATACTCCCCAAGGTTATTTATAGATTCAATGTCATCCCCATCAAGCTACCAATGAGTTTCTTCACAGAATTGGAGAAAACTGCTTTAAAGTTCATATGGAACCAAAAAAGAGCCCGCATTGCCAAGACAATCCTAAGTCAAAAGGACAAAGCTGGAGGCGTCACGCTACCTGACTTCAAACTATACTACAAGGCTACAGTAACCAAAACAGCATGGTACTGGTACCAAAACAGAGATATAGACCAATGGAACAGAACAGAGTCCTCAGAAATAATACCGCACATCTACAGCCATCTGATCTTTGACAAACCTGAGAGAAACAAGAAATGGGGAAAGGATTCCCTATTTAATAAATGGTGCTGGGAAAATTGGCTAGCCATAAGTAGAAAGCTGAAACTGGATCCTTTCCTTACCCCTTATACGAAGATTAATTCAAGATGGATTAGAGACTTAAATGTTAGACCTAATACCATAAAAACCCTAGGAGAAAATCTAGGTAGTACCATTCAGGACATAGGCATGGGCAAGGACTTCATGTCTAAAACACCAAAAGCAACGGCAGCAAAAGCAAAAATTGACAAATGGGATCTAATTAAACTAAAGAGCTTTTGCACAGCAAAAGAAACTACCATCAGAGTGAACAGGCAACCTACAGAATGGGAGAAAATTTTTGCAAGCTACTCATCTGACAAAGGGCTATTATCCAGAATCGACAAAGAACTCAAACAAATATACGAGAAAAAAACAAACAACCCCATCAAAAAGTGGGGAAAGGATATGAACAGACATTTCTCAAAAGAAGATATTCATACAGCCAACAGACACATGAAAAAATGCTCATCGTCACTCGCCATCAGAGAAATGCAAATCAAAACCACAATGAGATACCATCTCACACCAGTTAGAATGGCAATCATTAAGAAGTCAGGAAACAACAGGTGTTGGAGAGGATGTGGAGAAATAGGAACACTTTTACACTGTTGGTGGGATTGTAAACTAGTTCAACCATTATGGAAAACAGTATGGCAATTCCTCAAGGATCTAGAACTAGATGTACCATATGATCCAGCCATCCCACTACTGGGTATATACCCAAAGGATTATAAATTATTCTACTACAAAGACACATGTACACGTATGTTTATTGCGGCACTATTCACAATAGCAAAGACTTGGAATCAACCCAAATGTCCATCTGTGACAGACTGGATTAAGAAAATGTGGCACATATACACCATGGAATACTATGCAGCCATAAAAAAGAATGAGTTTGCGTCCTTTGTAGGGACATGGATGCAGCTGGAAACCATCATTCTTAGCAAACTATCACAAGAAGAGAAAACCAAACACCGCATGTTCTCACTCATAGGTGGGAACTGAACAATGAGATCACTTGGACTCGGGAAGGGGAACATCACGCACTGGGGCCTATCATGGGGAGGGGGGAGGGGGGAGGAGGGAGGGATTGCATTGGGGAGTTATACATGATATAAATGATGAATTGATGGGTGCTGACGAGTTGATGGGTGCAGCACACCAACATGGCATAAGTATACATATGTAACAAACCTGCACGATATGCACATGTACCCTAGAACTTAAGTTATAATAAAAAAAAGAAAAAAAGAAAACAAGAAAGAAGCTTTCTTAGAAACTTCTTGGTGATGTGTGAATTCATCTCACAGAGTTACACTTATGTTTCGTGGAGCCGTCCATTAACACTGTCTTTGAGGTACCTGAGAAGGGCTTCCGTGGATCGCATTGAGGCCTATGCTGATGAAGGAAATTTCATCCGTTCAAAATGTGAAAGAAGCTTTCTGAGAAAGTTCTTTCTGATCTGTGAGTTCTTCTCACAGACTTATAACTTAGACTTCAGGAAGCAGTTTGCTAAAACTCTTTTCTTGGAATCTGGAAAGTGATATTTGGGAGCCCATAGGGGCCCATGGTGAAAAAGGAAATATCCTCACATAATAACTAGAGAGAAGCGTTCTGAGAGATTGCTTTCTGAAGTGTGACTTCATCACACAGAGTTCCACCCTTCCCTTCTTGGAACAGTTTGCTAACACTGTTGTCGTGGATTCTGCAAAGGTATATTTGCGAGCTCATTGAGGGCTATGGTGAAAAAGGAAATATCCTCACATAATAACTAAAGAGAAGCTTTCTGAGAAACTGCATTGCCATGTGTGAATGCACCTCACAGAGTTACACGTTTCTCTTCAGTGATCAGTCTGTTAACACAGTTTTCTGGTAATCTGCAAATAGATACTTCATAGTGCAATGAACCTTACGGTGACAAAGGAAATATCCACAGATCAAAACTAAGAAAGAAGCTTTCTTAGAAACTTCTTGGTGATGTGTGAATTCATCTCACAGAGTTACACTTATGTTTCGTGGAGCAGTCCATTAACACTGTCTTTGAGGAACCTGAGAAGGGCTTCCTTGGATCGCATTGAGGCCTACGCTGATAAAGGAAATTTCATCCGTTCAAAACGTGAAAGAAGCTTTCTGAGAAACTTCTTTCTGATCTGTTAGTTCATCCCACAGACTTATAACTTAGACTTCAGGAATCACTTTGCTAACACTCTTTTCTTGGAATCTGGAAAGTGATATTTGGTAGCCCATCGGGGCCCATGGTGAAAAAGGAAATATCCTCACATATTAACTAGAGAGAAGCTTTCTGAGAGATTGCTTTCTGAAGTGTGACTTCATCACACAGAGTTCCACCCATCCCTTCTTGGAACAGTTTGCTAACACTGTTGTCGAGGATTCTGCAAAGGTATATTGTATATTTGGGAGCTCATTGAGGGCTACGGTGAAAAAGGAAATATCCTCACATAATAACTAACGGGAAGGTTTCTGAGAAACTGCATTGCCATGTGTGAATGCAACTCACAGAGTTACACTTTTCTCTTCAGTGATCAGTCTGTTAACACAGTTTTCTGGTAATCTGCAAACAGATACTTCATAGTGCAATGAACCTTACGGTGATAAAGGAAATATCCACAGATGAAAACAAGCAAGAACCTTTCTTAGAAACTTCTTGGTGATGTGTGAATTCATCTCACAGAGTTACACTTATGTTTCGTGGAGCAGTCCATTAACACTGTCTTTGAGGAACCTGAGAAGGGCTTCCTTGGATAGCATTAAGGCCTACGCTGATAAAGGAAATTTCATCCGTTTAAAACGTGAAACAAGCTGTCTGAGAAACTTCTTTCTGATCTGTGAGTTCATCTCAAAGACTTATAACTTAGACTTCAGGAAGCAGTTTGCTAACATTCTTTTCGTGGATTCTGGAAAGTGATATTTGGGAGCCTATTGGGGCCCATGGTGTAAAAGGAAATATCCTCAGATAATAACTAGAGAGAAGGTTTCTGAGAGATTGCTTTCTGATGTGTGACTTCATCTCAAAGACTTACGCCAGTGTTTTTTGGAGCCGTTTCCAAGGACTGTTTCCGTGGATTCCGAGAAGTGATATTTCAGATGGCGTGGAAGAATAGAAAGAGAAAAGAAATATCCTACAAGAAAAAGCGGAGTCAAGCTTTCTGAGAAACTGCTTTGTGATATGTGAATTCATTTCACAGTGTTACTTCACCCTTTCTCGGGGGAGTTTCCTAGCACTCATTTTGAGGAATCTCAGATGTGATGTCTTGGATATCGTTGAATCGCATGGTGAATAAGGAACTATCCACAGAGAAACCTGCAGAGAAGCCTTCTCAGAAACTTCTTTGATGTGGGTGAATTAGCCCACAGATGTACATCATTGTTTTCACTGAGAAGCTTGCTAGCAGAGTTTTCGCAGAATCTGCAATAGGACACACGGTGGCGCTCCGAGACCACAAATAACCTCCTCTTACTAAAGTAAGACGCTTTCTGAGAAACCGCTTTGTGATGTGTGAATTCAACTCACTAAGTTACAGCGGTATTTCGTGGGGCCGTGTCCTAGCCCTATTTGTGTGGAATCTGAGAACAGATATTCCGAATCCCTTTGAAAACAACGGGGCCAATGGAAATATCTTCCAATAAAAATGAGAAAGAAGCTTTCTGAGAAACTTATTTGTGATCTGTGAATTCATCTCACAGACTTACAACTTAGGCCTCATGAAGCAGTTTGCTACCTCACTTTTCGTTGAATCTGCAAAGGGATATTTGCGAGCACATAGGGGCCCATGGTGAAAATGGAAATATCCTCACATAATAAGTGGAGAGAAGCTTTCTGAGAGATTGCTTTCTGATGTGTGACTTTCATAACACAGAGTTCCACCCTTCCCTTCTTGTAACAGTTTGCCAGCACTGTTGTCGTGGATTCTGCTAAGTGATATAGGGGAGCTCATTGAGAGTTATGGTGAAAAAGGTAATATCCTCAGATCAAAACTGGAAGGAAGCTTTCTGAGAAACTGCATTGCCATGTGTGAATGCATCTGACAGATTTACAAGTTTCTCCTCAGTGATCAGTTTGGTAACTAAGTTTACTGGAAATCTGCAATGGGATACTTCTCGGTGCAACGAAACTTACGGTGACAAAGGAAATATCCTCAGATGAAAACTAGAAAGAAGTTTTCTTAGAAATTTCTTGGTGATGTGTGAATTCATCTCACAGAGTTACACTTATATTTCACGGAGCAGTCCATTAACACTCTCTCTGATTAACCTGAGAAGGGCTTCTTTGGATCGCATTGAGGCCTACACTGATAAAGGAAATTTCATCATTTCAAAACGGAAAGAAGCTTTCTGAGAAACTTCTTTCTGATCTGCGAGTTCATCTCGCAGACTTATAACTTAGACCTCAGGAAGCAGTTTGCTAACACTCTTTTCGTGGAATCTGCGAAGGGATATTTGGGAGCCCATAGGGGCCCATGGTGAAAATGTTAATATCCTCACATAATAACTGGAGAGAAGCCTTCTGAGAGATTGCTTTCTGATGTGTGACTTCATCACACAGAGTTCCACCCTTCCCTTCTTGGAACAGTTTGCTAACAATGTTGTCGTGGATTCTGCACAGGCATATTTGGGATCTCATGGAGGGCTATGGTGAAAAAGGAAATATGTTCACATAATAACTAGAGGGAAGCTTTCTGAGAAATTGCATTGCCATGTGTGAATGCAACTCACAGAGTTACACGTTTCTCTTCAGTGATCAGTTGGTTAACACAGTTTTCTGGAAATCTGCGTTAGATTCTTCATAGCGCATGAACCTTACGGTGACAAAGGAAATATCCTCAGATGAAAAGTAGAAAGAAACTTTCTTAGAAACTTCTTGGTGATGTGTGAATTCATCTGACAGAGTTACACTTATGTTTCATGGGGCAGTCCATTAACACTGTCTTTGAGGAACATGTGAAGGGATTCTTTGGTTCGCATTGAGGCCTACGCTGATAAAGGAAATTTCATCATTTCAAATCGTGAAAGAAGCTTTCGGAGGAACTTCTTTCTGATCTCTGAGGCCATCTCTCAGACTTATAACTTAGACCTCGGGAAGCAGTTTGCTAACACTCTTTTCGTGGAATATGCACAGTGACATATGGGAACGCTTAGGGGCCCATGGTGAAAAAGGCAATATCCTCACAAAATATCTGGAGTGACGCTTTCTGAGAGATTGCTTTCTGATATGTGACTTCATCACACAGAGTTCCATCCTTCCCTACTTGGAACAGTTTGCTAACACTGTTGTCTTGGATTTTGCCAAATGATGTTTGGGAGCTCTTTGAGGGCTATGGTGAAAAAGGAAATATCCTCACATAATAACTAAAGAGAAGCTTTCTGAGAAACTGCATTGCCATGTGGGAATGCAACTCACAGAGCTACACGTTTCTCTTCAGTGATCAGTTTGTTAAAACAGTTTTGTGGAAATCTGCAATTAGATACTTCATAGCGCAATGAACCTTAAGGTGACAAAGGAAATATCCACAGATGAAAACTAGAAAGAAGCTTTCCTAGAAACTTCTTGTTGATGTGTGAATTCATCTCAAGAAGTTACACTTATGATCGTGGAGCAGTCCATTAACACTGTCTTTGAGGAACCTGAGAAGGGCTTCTTTGGATAGCATTGAGCCCTTCGCTGGTAAAGGAAATTTCATCCGTTCAAAACGTGAAAGGAGCTTTCTGAGAAACTTCTTTCTGATCTGTGAGTTCTTCTCACAGGCTTATAACTTAGACTTCAGGATGCAGTTTGCTAACACTCTTTTCGTGGAATCTGGAAAGTGATATTTGGGAGCCCATAGGGGCCCATGGTGAAAAAGGAAATATCCTCACATAATAACTAGAGAGAACCTTTCTGGGAGATTGCTTTCTGATGTGTGACTTCATCACACAGAGTTCCACCCTTCCCTTCTTGGAACAGTTTGCTAACACTGTAGTCGTGGATTCTGCAAAGTTATATTTGGGAGCTCATTGAGGGAAATGGTGAAAAAGGAAATATCCTCACATAATAACTAAAGAGAAGCTTTCTGAGAAACTGCGTTGCCATGTGTGAATGCAACTCACAGAGTTCCACATTTCTCCTCATTGATCAGTTTGTTAACACAGTTTTCTGGAAATCTGCAATTAGATACTTCATAGCACAGTGAACCTTACGGTGACAAAGGAAATATGCACAGATGAAAACTATAAAGAAGCTTTCTTAGAAACTTCTTGGTGATGTGTGAATTCATCTTCCTGAGTTACACTTATGTTTCGTGGTGCATTCCGTTATCACTGTCTTTGAGGAATCTCAGAAGGGCTTCCTTGGATCGCATTGAGGCCTACGCTGATAAAGGAAATTTCATCCGTTCAAAACGTGAAAGAAGCTTTCTGAGAAACTTCTTTCTGATCTGTGAGTTCCTCTCACAGACTTATAACTTAGACTTCAGGAAGCAATTTGCTCACACTCTTTGCGTGGAATCTGGAAAGTGATATTTGGGAGCCCATAGGGGCCCATGGTAAAAAAGGAAATATCCTCACATAATAACTAGAGAGAAGTTTTCTGAGAGATTGCTTTCTGATGTATGACTTCATCACACAGAGTTCCACCACTCCCTTCAGGGAACTGTTTCCTAACACTGTTTTCGTGGATTCGGCAGAGGTATAATTGTGAGCTCTTTGAGGGCAATGGTGAAAAAGGAAATATCCTCAGATCAAAACTGGAAAGAAGCCTTCTGAAAAACTGCATTGCCAAGAGTGAAAGCAACTCATAGAGTTACACTTTTCTCTTCAGTGATCAGTTTGCTAACTAAGTTTTCTGGAAATCTGCAGTGGGATACCTCTAGTCGCAATGAAGCTTACGGTGACAAAGGAAATATCCTCAGATGAAAACTAGAAAGAAGCTTTCTTAGAAAATTCTTTTTGATGTGTGAATTCATCTCACAAAGTTACACTTACGTTTCGTGGAGCAGTCCATTAAACTGTCTTTGAGGAAACTGAGAAGGGCTTTCTTGGATCACATTGAGGCCTACGCTGATAAAGGAAATTTCATCCGTTCAAAACGTGCTGGAAGCTTTCTGAGAAACTTCCTTCTCATCTGTGAGTTCATCTCACAGACTTATAACTTAGACTTCAGGAAGTAGTTTGCTATCACTCTTTTCGTGGAATTTGGAAAGTTATTTTTGGGAGCCCATTTGGGCCCATGGTGAAAAAGGAAATAATCTCACATAATAACTAGAGAGAAGCTTTCTGAGAGATTGCTTTCTGATGCGTGACTTCATCACACAGAGTTCCACACTTCCCTTCTTGGAACAGTTTCCTAACACTGTTGTCGTGGATTCTACAGAGGTATATTTTTGCGCTCATTGAGGGCTACGGTGAAAAAGGAAATATTCTCACATCATAACTAAAGAGAAGCTTTCTGAGAAACTGCGTTGCCAAGTGTGAATGCAACTCACAGAGTTACACGTTTCTCTTCAGTGATCTGTTTTCTAACTAAGTTTTCTGGAAATCTGCAATGGGATACCTCTTAGCGCAATGAAGCTTACGGTGACAAAAGAAATATCCTCAGATGAAAACTAGAAGGAAGCTTTCTTAGAAACTTCATGTTGATGTGTGAATTCATCTCACAAAGTTACACTTATGTTTCTTGGAGCAGTCCATTAACACTGTCTTTGAGGAACCTGAGAAGGGCTTCCTTGGATCGATTGGAGGTCTACGCAGATAAACGAAATTTCATCAGTTCAAAACGTGAAAAAAGTTTTCTGAGAAACTTCTTTCTGATCTGTGAGTACATCTCACAGACTTTTAACTTAGACTTCAGGAATAAGTTTGCGAGCACTGTTTTCTTGGATTGTGGAGAATGATATTTGGGAGCCCATTGGGGCCCATGTTGAAAAAGGAAATAATCTCACATAATAACTAGAGAGAAGCTTTCGGGAGCATTGCTTTCTGATGTGTGACCTCATCACACAGAGTTCCACGCGTCCCTTCTTGGAACAGTTTGCTAACACTGTTGTCGTGGATTCTGCTGAAGTATATTTGGGAGCTCTGAGGGCTATGGTGAAAAAGGAAATATCTTCACATAATAACTAAAGAGAAGCTTTCTGAGAAACTGCGTTGCCATGTGTGAATGCAAATCACAGAGTTACACGTTTCTCTTCAGTGATCAGTTTGTTAACACAGCTTTCTGGAAATCTACAATTAGATACTTCATAGCGCAATGAAACCTACGGTGACAAGGAAATATCCACAGGTGAAAACTAGAAAGAAACTTTCTTAGAAACTTCTTGGTGATGTGTGAAATCATCTTACAGAGTTACACTAATGTTTCTTGGAGCAGTCCTTTAACACTGTCTTTGAGGAAACTGAGAAGGGCTTCCTTGGATCGCATTGAGACCTACGCTGATAAAGGAAATTTCATCCGATTCAAACGTGATAAAAGCTTTCTGAGAAACTTCTTTCTGATCTGTGAGTTCACCTCACAGTCTTATAAGTTAGACTTCAGGAAGCAGTTTGCTTACACTCTTTTTGTGGAATCTGGAAGTGATACTTGGGAGCCCTTTGGGGCCCATGGTGAAAAAGGAAATATCCTCACATAATAACTAGAGAGAAGCTTTCTGAGAGATTGCTTTCTGATGTGTGACTTCATCACACAGAGTTCCACCTTTCCTTTCTTGGAACAGTTTGCTAACACTGTTGTCGTGGATTCTGCAGAGGTACATTTGGGAGCTCATTGAGGGCTATGGTGAAAAAGGAAATATCCTCACATCAAAACTGGAAACAAGCCTTCTGAGAAACTGCATTGCCATGAGTGAATGCAACCCACAGAGTTACACGTTCCTCTTCAGTGATCAGATGCTCACTACGTTTTCTGGAAATCTGCAATTGGATACCTCTTATCGCAATGAAGCTTACAGTGACAAAGGAATTATCCTCAGATGAAAACTTGAAAGAAGCTTTCTTAGAAACTTCTTGTTGACGTGTGAATTCATCTCACAAAGTTACACTTATGTTTCTTGGAGCAGTCCATTAACACTGTCTTTGAGGCAACTGAGAAGGGCTTCTTTGGATAGCATTGAGCCCTACGCTGATAAAGGAAATTTCATCCTTTCAAAACGTGAAAGAAGCTTTCTGAGAAACTCCTTTGTGAGATGTGAGTTCATCTCACAGACTTGTAACTTAGACTTAAGGAAGCAGTTTGCTAACACTCTATTCGTGGAATCTGGAAAGTGATTTTGGGAGCTCATAGGGGCCCATGGTGAAAAGGGAAATATCCTCAAATAAAAACTAGAGAGAAGCTTCCTGAGAGATTGCTTTCTGATGTGTGACTTCATCACACAGAGTTCCATCCTTCCCTTCTTGGAACAGTTTGCTTACACTGTTGTCGTGGATTCTGTAAAGGAATATTTGGGATCTCATTGAGGGCTATGGTGAAAAAGGAAACATCCTCAGATCAAAACTGGAAGGAAGCCTTCTGAAAATCTGCATTACCATGTGTGAATGCAACTTACAGAGTTACACTTTTCTCTTCAGTGTTCAGTTTGCTAAGTAAGTTTTCTAGAAATCTGCAATGGGATACATCTTAGCACAATGAAGCTTGCGGTGACAAAGGAAATATCCTCAGATGAAAACTAGAAAGAAGCTTCTTAGAAACTTCTTGGTGATGTGTGAATTCATATTCTAGAGTTACACTTATGTTTCGTGAAGCAGTCCATTAACACTGTCTTTGAGGAACCTGAGAAGGGCTTCCTTTAATTGCTTTGAGACCTACACTGATAAAGGAAATTTCATCCGTTCAAAACCTGAGAGAAGCTTTGTGAGAAACTTCTTTCTAATCTGTGAGTTCATCTCACAGACTTATAACTTAGACTTCAGGAAGCAGTTTGCGAACACTCTTTTCGTGGATTCTGGACAGTGATATTTGGGAGCCCATAGGGGCCCATGGTGAAAAAGGAAATATCCTCACGTTATAAGTAGAGAGGAGCTTTCTGAGAGATTGCTTTCTGATGTGTGACTTCATCACACAGAGTTAGACACTTCCCTTCTTGGAAGAGTTTGCTAACACTGTTGTCGTGCATTCTGCAAAGTTATATTTGGGAGCTCATTGAAGTCTACGGTGAAAAAGGAAATATCCTCACATAATAACTAAAGAGAAGCTTTCTGAGAAACTGTGTTGCTATGTGTGAATGCAACTCACAGAGTTATACGTTTCTCTTCATTGATCAGGTTGCTAACTACTTTTTCTGGAAATCTGCAATGGGACACCTCTTATCGCAATGAAGCTTACGGTGACAAAGGAAATTTCCTCACATGAAAACTAGAAAGAAGCTTTCTTAGAAACTTCTTGGGGATGTGTGAATTCATCTCACAGAGTTACACTTATGTTTCTTGGAGCTGTCCATTAACACTGTCCTTGAGGAAACTGTGAAGGGCTTCTTTGGATCGCATTGAGGCCTACGTTGATAAAGGAAATTTCATCCGTTCAAAATGTGAAACAAGCTCTCTGAGAAACTTCTTTTTGATCTGTGAGTTCATCTCAAAGACTTAGAACTTAGACTTCAGGAAGCAGTTTGCTAAGACTCTTTTCGTGGAATCCGGGAAGTGATATTTAGGAGCCCATAGGGGGCCATGGTGAAAAAGGAAATATCCTCACATAATAACTAGAGAGAAGCTTTCTGAGAGATTGCTTTCTGATGTGTGACTTCATCACACAGAGTTCCACCCTTCCCTTCTTGGAACAGTTTGCTAACACTGTTGTCGTATATTCTGCAGAGGTATATTTGGGAGCTCATTGAGGGCTATGGTGAAAAAGGAAATATCCTCACATAATAACTAAAGAGAAGCTTTCTGAGAAACTGCATTGCCATGTGGGAATGCAACTCACAGAGTTACACGTTTCTCTTCAGTGATCAGTTTGTTAACACAGTTTTCTGGAAATCTGCAATTAGATACTTCATAGCTCAATGAACCCTACGGTGACAAAGGAAATATCCACAGATGAAAACTAGAAAGAAGCTTTCGTAGAAACTTCTTGGTGATGTGTGATTTCATCTCACCGAGTTACACTTATGTTTCGTGGAGCAGTCCATTAACAATGTCTTTCAGGAAGCTGAGAAGGGCTTCCTCGTATCGCATTGAGGCCTACGCTGATAAAGGAAATTACATCCGTTCAAAACGTGAAAGAACCTTTCTGAGAAACATATTTCTGATCTGTGAGTTCATCTCACAGACTTATAACTTCGATTTCAGGAAGCAGTTTGCGAAAACTCCTTTCGTGGATTCTGGAAGGTGGTATTTGGTAGCCCATAGGGTCCCATGGTGAAAAAGGAAATAATCTCACATAATAACTACAGAGAAGCTTTCTGAGAGATTGCTTTCTGATGTGTGACTTCATCACACAGAGTTCCACCCTTCCCTTCTTGGAACAGTTTCCTAACACTGTTGTCGTGGATTCTGCAGAGGTATATTTGGGAGGTCATTGAGGGCTATGGTGAAAAAGGAAATATCCTCACATAATAACTGAAGAGAAGCTTTCTGAGAAACTGCATTGCCATGAGTGAATGCAACTCACAGAGTTACACGTTTCTCTTCAGTGGTCAGTCTGCTAACTATGTTTTCTGGAAATCTGCAATGGAATATCGTTTATCGCAATGAAGCTTACGTGACAACGGAAATATCCTCAGATGAAAACTAGAAAGAAGCTTCCTTAGAAACTTGTTGTTGATGTGTGAATTCATCTCACAAAGTTACACTTATGTTTCGTGGATCAGTCCATTAACACTGTCTTTGAGGAACCTGAGAAGGGCTTCTTTGGATCGCATTGAGGCCTACGCTGATAAAGGAAATTTCATCCGTTCAAAACGTGAAAGAAGCTTTCTGAGAAACTTATTTCTGATCTGTGAGTTCACCTCACAGACTTATAACTTAGACATCAGGAAGCAGATTGCTAAGAATCTTTTCATGGAATCCGGGAAGTGATATTTAGGAGCCCATAGGGGGCCATGGTGAAAAAGGAAATATCCTCACATAATAACTAGAGAGAAGCTTTCTGAGAGATTGCTTTCTGATGTGTGACTTCATCACACAGAGTTCCACCCTTCCCTTCTTGGAACAGTTTGCTAACACTGTTGTCGTGCATTCTGGAGAGGTATATTTGGGAGCTCTTGAGGGCTATGGTGAAAAAGGAAATATCCTCACATAATAACTAAAGAGAAACTTTCTGAGAAACTGCATTGCCAGGTGGGAATGCAACTCACTGAGGTACACGTTTCTCTTCAGTGATCAGTTTGTTAACACAGTTTTCTGGAAATCTGCAATTAGATACTTCATAGCTCAATGAACCCTATGGTGACAAAGGAAATATCCACAGATGAAAACTAGAAAGAAGCTTTCGTAGAAACTTCTTGGTGATGTGTGATTTCATCTCACCGAGTTACACTTATGTTTCGTGGAGCAGTCCATTAACAATGTCTTTCAGGAAGCTGAGAAGGGCTTCCTCGGATCGCATTGTGGCCTACGCTGATAAAGGAAATTTCATCCGTTCAAAACGTGAAAGAACCTTTCTGAGAAACATATTTCTGAT
Organism: Rhinopithecus roxellana; assembly: GCF_007565055.1. NCBI lineage: Eukaryota > Metazoa > Chordata > Mammalia > Primates > Cercopithecidae > Rhinopithecus > Rhinopithecus roxellana. The sequence continues at coordinate 70,748 of NW_022144590.1, forward strand.
CTGTGAGTTCATCTCACAGACTTATAACTTAGACTTCAGGAAGCAGTTTGCTAACATCTTTTTCGTGGAATCTCGGAAAGTGATATATGGGAGCCCATAGGGGCCCATGGTGAAAAAGGAAATATCCTCACATAATAACTAGAGAGAAGCTTTCTGAGAGATTGCTTCTGATGTGTGACTTCATCACACAGAGTTCCACCCTTCCCTTCTTGGAACAGTTTGCTAACAATGTTGTCGTGGATTCTGCAGAGGTATATTTGGGAGCTCATTGAGGGCTACTGGTGAAAAAGGAAATATCCTCACATAATAACTAAAGAGAAGCTTCTGAGAAACTGCAGTTGCCATGTGTGAATGCAACTCACAGAGTTACACGTTTCTCTTCAGTGATCAGTTTGTTAACACAGTTTTCTAGGAAATCTGCAATTAGATACTTCATAGCTGCAATGAACCTTACGGTGACAAAGGAAATATCACAGAGTGAAAACTAGAAAGAAGCTTTCGTAGAAACTTCTTGGTGATGTGTGAATTTCATCTCACAGAGTTACACTTATGTATCGTGGAGCAGTCCATTAACACTGTCTTTGAGGAACCTGAGAAGGGCTTCCTTGGATCGCATTGAGGCCTACGCTGATAAAGGAAATTTCATCCGTTCAAAACGTGAAAGAAGCTTTCTGAGAATACTTCTTCTGATTCTGTGAGTTCATCTCACAGACTTATAACTTAGACTTCAGGAAGCAGTTGCTAACACTCTTTTCGTGGAATCTAGGAAGTGATATTTGGGAGCCCATAGGGGCCCATGGTGAAAAAGAAATATCCTCACATAATAACTAGAGCGAAGCTTTCTGAGAGATTGCTTTCTGATGTGTGACTTCATCACACAGAGTTCCACCCTTCCCATCTTGGAACAGTTTGCTAACACTGTTGTCGTGGATTCTGCAGAGGTATATTAGGGAGCTCTTGAGGGCTATGGTGAAAAAGGAAATATCCTCACATAATAACTAAAGAGAATCTTTCTGAGAAACTGCCTTGCAATGTGTGAATGCAACTCACAGAGATACCGTTTCTTTTCAGTGATCAGTTTGTTAACACAGTTTTCTGGAAATCTGCAATTAGATACGTCATAGCGCAATGAACCTACGGTGACAAAGGAAATATCACAGGTGAAAACTAGAAAGAAGCTTTCATAGAAACTTCTTGGTAATGTGCGAATTCATCTCAGAGAGTTACACTTATATTTCGTGGAGCAGTCCATTAACACTGTCTTTGAAGAAACTGAGAAGGGCTTCCTTGGATCGCATTGAGGCCTACGCTGATAAGGAATTTCATCCGTTCAAAAGGTGAAAGAAGCTTTCTGAGAAACTTCTTTCTAATCTGTGAGTTCATCTCACATGACTCATAACTTAGACTTCAGGAAGCAGTTTGCTAACACTCTTTCATGGAATCTGGAAAGTGATATTTGGGAGCTCATAGGGTCCCATGGTGAAAATGGAAATATCCTAACGTAATAACTAGAGAGAAGCCTTCTGAGAGATTGCTTTCTGATGTGTGAATTCAACACACTGAGTTCCACACTTCCCTTCTTGGAACGGTTGGCTAACACTGTTGTCGTTTATTCTGCAGAGGTATATTTGGGAACTCATTGAGGGCTATGGTGTAAAAGGAAATATCCTTCCGATCAAAACTGGAACGAAGCCTTCTGAGAAACTGCATTGCCATGAGTGAATGCAACTCACAGAGTTACACGTTCTCTTCAGTGACCATTTTGTTAACTAAGTTTTCTGGAAATCTGCAATGGGATACCTCTTATCGCAATGAAGCTTATGGTGACAACGGAAATATCCTCAGATGAAAATTAGAAAGAAGCTTTCTTAGAAATTCTTGTTGATGTGTGAATTCATCTCACAAATTTACACTTATATTTCGTGGAGCAGTCCACTAACACTGTCTTTGAGGAATCTGAGAAAGGCTTCTTTTTATCGCATTGAGGTCTATGCTGATGAAGGAAATTTCATCCGT